>NC_090649.1:444370439-444502755 GCF_040937935.1 Hyperolius riggenbachi
CGATACTGAGTATTACACGCGGCATACAGGACAAGAGAAGCCATACTGTGCAGCCTCCATACATACAGAATAAGAGCAGATACTGAGAATTACATGCGGCATACAGGACAAGAGAAGCCATACTGTGCAGCCTCCATACATACAGAATAAGAGCTGATACTGAGAATTACACCTGGCATACAGGACAAGAGAAGTCCTACTGTGCAGCAACCATACATACAGAATAAGAGCAGATACTGAGAATTACATGTGGCATACAGGACAAGAGAGAGAGGCCATACTGTGCAGCCTCCATACATACAGAATAAGAGCAGATATTGGGAATTACACCCGGCATACAGGACAAGAGAAGTCATACTGTGCAGCCTCCACACATACAGAATAAGAGGCGATACTGAGAATTACACCTGACATACAGGACAAGAGCAGTCATACTGTGCAGCCTCCATACATACAGAATAAGAGCAGATATTGGGAATTACACCCGGCATACAGGACAAGAGAAGTCATACTGTGCAGCCTCCATACATACAGAATAAGAGCAGATGCTGAGAATTATACCCAGCATGCAGGACAAGAGAAGTCATACTGTGCAGCCTCCATACATACAGAATAAGAGCAGATACTGAGAATTACATGCGGCATACAGGACAAGAGAGGCCATACTGTGCAGCCCCCATACATACAGAATAAGAGCAGATATTGGGAATTACACCCGGCATACAGGACAAGAGAAGTCATACTGTGCAGCCTCCATACATACAGAATAAGAGCTGATACTGAGAATTACACCCGGCATACAGGACAAGAGAAGCCATACTGTGCAGCCTTCATATATACAGAATAAGAGCAGATACTGAGAATTACACCCGGCATACAGGACAAGAGAAGCCATACTGTGCAGCCTCCATACATACAGAATAAGAGCAGATACTGAGAATTACATGCGGCATACAGGACAAGAGAAGCAATACTGTGCAGCCTCCATACATACAGAATAAGAGCTGATACTGAGAATTACACCTGGCATACAGGACAAGAGAAGTCCTACTGTGCAGCAACCATACATACAGAATAAGAGCAGATACTGAGAATTACACCCGGCATACAGGACAAGAGAAGTCATACTGTGCAGCCTCCATACATACAGAATAACAGCAGATACTGAGAATTACATGTGGCATACAGGACAAGAGAGAGAGGCCATACTGTGCAGCCTCCATACATACAGAATAAGAGCAGATATTGGGAATTACACCCGGCATACAGGACAAGAGAAGTCATACTGTGCAGCCTCCACACATACAGAATAAGAGGCGATACTGAGAATTACACCTGACATACAGGACAAGAGCAGTCATACTGTGCAGCCTCCATACATACAGAATAAGAGCAGATATTGGGAATTACACCCGGCATACAGGACAAGAGAAGTCATACTGTGCAGCCTCCATACATACAGAATAAGAGGCGATACTGAGAATTACACCCGGCATACTGGACAAGAGAAGTCATACTGTGCAGCCTCCATACATACAGAATAAGAGCAGACACTGAGAATTACACACGGCATACAGGACAAGAGAAGTCATACTGTGCAACCTCCATACATAAGGAATAAGAGGCGATACTGAGTATTACACGCGGCATACAGGACAAGAGAAGCCATACTGTGCAGCCTCCATACATACAGAATAAGAGCAGATACTGAGAATTACATGCGGCATACAGGACAAGAGAAGCCATACTGTGCAGCCTCCATACATACAGAATAAGAGCAGATACTGAGAATTACACCCAGCATACAGGACAAGAGAAGCCATACTGTGCAGCCTCCATACATACAGAATAAGAGCAGATATTGGGAATTACACCCGGCATACAGGACAAGAGAAGTCATACTGTGCAGCCTCCACACATACAGAATAAGAGGCGATACTGAGAATTACACCTGACATACAGGACAAGAGCAGTCATACTGTGCAGCCTCCATACATACAGAATAAGAGCAGATATTGGGAATTACACCCGGCATACAGGACAAGAGAAGTCATACTGTGCAGCCTCCATGCATACAGAATAAGAGCAGATACTGAGAATTACATGCGGCATACAGGACAAGAGAGGCCATACTGTGCAGCCCCCATACATACAGAATAAGAGCAGATATTGGGAATTACACCCGGCATACAGGACAAGAGAAGTCATACTGTGCAGCCTCCATACATACAGAATAAGAGCAGATACTGAGAATTACATGTGGCATACAGGACAAGAGAAGTCATACTGTGCAGCCTCCATACATACAGAATAAGAGCAGATACTGAGAATTACATGTGGCATACAGGACAAGAGAGAGAGGCCATACTGTGCAGCCTCCATACATACAGAATAAGAGCAGATATTGGGAATTACACCCGGCATACAGGACAAGAGAAGTCATACTGTGCAGCCTCCATATATACAGAATAAGAGCAGATACTGAGAATTATACCCAGCATGCAGGACAAGAGAAGTCATACTGTGCAGCCTCCACACATACAGAATAAGAGGCGATACTGAGAATTACACCTGACATACAGGACAAGAGCAGTCATACTGTGCAGCCTCCATACATACAGAATAAGAGCAGATATTGGGAATTACACCCGGCATACAGGACAAGAGAAGTCATACTGTGCAGCCTCCATACATACAGAATAAGAGCTGATACTGAGAATTACACCCGGCATACAGGACAAGAGAAGCCATACTGTGCAGCCTCCATATATACAGAATAAGAGCAGATACTGAGAATTACACCCGGCATACAGGACAAGAGAAGCCATACTGTCCAGCCTCCATATACACAGAATAAGAGCAGATACTGAGAACCACCTACTGTTGGGTGTTTCAGGATGATTGTGCTGTGGACAGTGTTGGAGGCATTGTGGATTGGGGCATGTGGGACACTCTTAGTTAATGTATTATGGATTTGTTGCTCTCTGGTGTACGTGGGCCACTGTGGGGTCCCCCAGTCACAGATTCCTGGGCTGGCTGGTAGCGCACACACCCTCTGGGATGGAGAGGTGATAAGAGTTGGTCGCACGTACAGTGGCTGCCTGCGGTGACCCTGATAAGGAGGCTGATGATGTCACTGTGATGTCACTGGGGCAGAGGGGACAAGGGATTCCCCATACAGCTGACACCTCTCTTTCTGTCACACGTGTGCTATTACATGAAGCCCATATCCCCAACATCATCCTTACGTGACTGAACCCATCTACAACTCACAGAGCAGCTGTGCAAAGAGGCCCTGTCCTAAACCAAAGCCTAACGCAAAAAATACCCTTTCAAGCCCACTTTTTTTTAATATGTGCATTTTACTGTTTTGTTTTTTTTCCACTGCTTTTGAAGTATGCATTTTTTATTCAACCATATTCATGAGACAGGATAACAGGAAACACATCAGGCATAATTTAGTTAAAACGGATGCAAAAGATGCATCAAAACAACAACGCATTACTACTGAAATACATTACGAGCAAGATTTATATGCAGTATGTGAAAAATCGCGTATCAGAAATCGCTATGGTTTTGGTAATGGTGGTGTTCCATATTTTTCTGTGCAATGTGGGATTCAGGTTGCGGTGCAAATCAACGAGGGTGCAGGCAAAAACGGGTTTTGCAAAAGCAATCATGAGTGATTTTGAAGTAATTAAGACACACTTTCATGCAAATAAACTTCAACTGTACTCACGAGGAAAAAACAAACAAACGTAAATATGCATAGGAACACAAAAATCGTAAAAACACCAACCATGAACAATCAGAAGAGAAAAAAATGGCAAAATTGCAGAACACATAGGTGAAATCACATGCAGAAAGCGCAATAAGTGCCCCCTAATAGTACACAAAACATTTTGCACTGCTATGGAAGCAATTGTTCAAAGGACAAGTGGGCAACACAAACACTTAAGCCTCTTTCACAGTGCAACGTTAAAGTCATACGTTAAAACACCATTTAATGCAGAATAACTCACTGCAATGAAAAATCAATGCCCCATTCACAGTGCACGCGTTGCGTTGGTGACTAACGCTGCACGTTAAGTGAAAGTGCTGCATGCTGTGCATTACACACGTTATTAGCTGCGTTGGACTGTTTGCACATGCTCAGTAATGACCTGGAAACATACTGTACTTTTCATTGCCTGTATGCTCTACTGTATGCGATGATAGCGGGGCATTAAAGGGAACCAGAGCTAAAAAAAATAAAGATTTTATACATACCTGGGGCTTCCTCCAGGCCCATACGTGCTGATCGAACCCACGCTGCCATCCTCCTCTGCCCGCAGCTACGAGAACCGGCTCCGCGCTGTTCCATCAGTCGGAGCCAGTATAAGCGTAGCAGAGGTGCGCTCTTTGCGTATCTCTGCAGCAGTGTATGGAGAGATACGTAGAGGGCGCATTTCTCCTGCGTAGCTGGCTCTGATGACGTCAGCGACGAGAGCCCGTTCTTGCGGGCAGCGGTGGACGGCGGCATGGGATCGATCAGCGCGTATGGGGCTGGAGGAAGCCCCAGGTATGTATAACTTCTTTTTCATTTTCTCAGCTACGGTACATCTCTGGTACCCTTTAAAGGACTTACGAGGCCTGATTTGTAAAACATAAATAAAAACAGTTAGATACCTGTGTGTGTTTGCAAGGCACGGAGGACGCCGTCCGTGCCCTCCGTGCCGTTCCGCCGGGTCCCCGCTGTTTAATACCCCCCCGAACGTCCCCCGACCGCACGGCCCGGGTCGGGCTCTCCAGCCTTCACAAAGATGGCCGCCGGAGCTGGCCGCGGCTGCGCAGTCCGCATAGCCGCGAGTGCGGCTGCGCAGCTCTAAGGCCAACTCCCTGATCCACGCGACTGTTACGTGGATCAGGGGGTTGGCCTTAGAGCTGCGCAGCCGCACTTGCGGCTATGCGGACTGCGCCGCCGCGGCTAGCTCCGGCGGCCATCTTGGTACAGGCTGGGGAGCACGACCCGGGCTGCGCGGTCGGGACTGTTCGGGGGGCTGTTCAGCGGCGGGGACCAGGCGGAACGGCACGGGGGGCGCGGACGGCGTCCTCCGTGCCTTGCAAACACACACAGGTATCTAACTTTTTTTATTTATTTTTTACAAATCAGGCCTCGTAAGTCCTTTAAGTTGCACTGCAACTTTTTGGGGGCATTGTGTTGTAATTTGCGTTGCGACTTTAATGTCGCATCAAGAAACGCAACGTCCTACTGTGAAAGAGGCCTAAATCTTGGAAATGGGCTGACAGGCAGCCTATTGGGCCAATCATCCTTTATTAGGATAACATCCTTTAAAGTGATTGGACCTGCAGGGGCTCAGGGCAGAACGAGTGGAGCGCTCGTTATTTCCAGGGAGAGTGGGTATAAGTTACTAGCGCTCGCTATGCTGCACTATACGCAGCATAGTGTGCGCTGAGTGCCTGCTCCTCTTAGGCCCCTTTTACACTTAATCAGTTGGTATGCATTAGTACGCGTTAGTGCCCATTGGTACGCTTTTTTTTCCATTGCAGTGCATTGTGACAAAGATTTCAGTTAAAACGCGTTAAGTGTGAAAGGTGCCATAGGAAAACATGGGCATTACTTTGAAAATCAGCTTTCTTTCCGTTTTAACTGAGAGCAACTGATTAAGTGTAAAAGGGCCCTTACTGAGCCTGATTACACATGCTACACTGCCACTAGCGCGTGTAGCGTGCAGGGAGCCCTCATTATGTCACAGTGATTCACTAGCGCGTGTAACGTAGCTAACTCGCGCTGTTATGCTGTGCTATCGTTTGTGAATCAAGCCCGTAGTGTTGTGTGTTTTTTACAAACAACTCAAACACCTATACCTGTCCACAGAATATTTTGCCAGTACTGCTGTGGAACATCCAGATGCTCTTTTGCAAACTTTAAACGTGCAGCAATGGGTTTTTTTGAACAGCAGTGCCTTTCGTAAGTCTTTAGATGACACTCTAAGATTCTTCTTCACCTCACTGAGCCTTCTACGCTGTGCTCTTGCAGTCATCTTTACAGGATGGCCACTCCTAGGGAGAGTAGCAGCAGTGCTGAACTTTCTCAATGTATAGACAATCTGTCTTACCATTGACTGATGAACAGCAAGGCTTTTGAAGATACTTTTATAACCCTTTCAAACTTTATGCAAGTCAACCATTCTTAATCATAGGTCTTCTGAGATCTCTTTTGTGCGAGGCATCATTCACATCAGGCAATGCTTCTTGGGAAAAGCAAATCCAAAAACTGGTGTGTTTTTTATAGGGAAGGGCAGCTGTAACCAACACCTCCAATCTCATCTTATTGATTGGACTCCAGTTGGCTAACACCTCACTCCAATTAGCTCTCGGAGACGTCCTTAGTCTAGAGGTTCACATACATTTTTCCACCACAGGGGCGCAATCTGGAGGCGCACGGTTTGGGGCCGCACATGCGCAGTAGCATCCGACTGGCTGTGGCTGGCCACTGGCCAGCTTTCAGGGGGATGCCGTTGCTTGTGGGAGAGTCATGGAAGGATGGTGCAGGGGGCTGCAAGAAGCCCCAGGTAGCTCCGTTTCTAGGAGCGGGCCAGGCGGGTGTCCGCCCGGGGGACAGTAAGGGAGGCGGGCCGCAGCGTATACAGCGGCACACTGGGACTCAGCTGAGTGAAGTGGAGGGCCAATTCCTCCCTCCCTCTCCTCCGGTCCCCCCCTCCACCCTCTCCATTGATGAAATGTATGGCAGCGGCAAAGGGTGTAAGAAAAAACTCACCTTCTGGGCTCCATGAGGGGATCATGTGCTGCCAGACTGCTCTGTCCAGAGTCGCTTACTACTTCCCCTAATCTGGAAGTAATGAGCGGTGATGGAGACAGAGCAGCCTGGCTCTGTCTCCAGCACCGTCAGTAGCAGGTAAGTTAAGACCCCTTGCCACTGCCATACATTTCAGCAATAGAGGAGGAGGGGAGGACCGGAGGAGAGGGAGGAATCATGCCCCCCCCCTTCCCGTGGCTGAGTTCCAGTTTGCCTTTGCTCCCCCCTCCTTCACTGTAATCCCCCAGCCTGCAAGGGGAACGACCGTTATGACCTATACCTGGCTAACCTACACTGGGGCGCATATACATAGCTATCCTGTACTGGATCACATATACCTGGCTATCCTATACTAGGGGCACCTATACCTGGCTAACTTATACTGGGGCACCTATACCTGGCTAGCCTATACTGGGGCACATATACCTGGCTAGCCTACACTGGGGCACATATACCTGGCTATCCTATACTGAGGGCACCTATACCTGACTAACCTTTCCTGGGGCACCTATACCTGGCTAACCTATATTTGGGCACCTATACTTGGATACCTACCTGTATACTGGGACAACCAATACCTTGCTATCTAAACTGGGGGCACCTATACCTGGCTACCTAAACTGGGGACACCAAAACTAGACTACCTGTACTTGGGGCACCAATACCTGGCTTCCTATACTGGGGGCACTTATACTTGGCTACTTATACTAGGGGCACCAATACCTGGCTATCTATACTGGGGGACCTATATCTGAATACCTATATTTGGGACTCCTATACCTGGCTACCTATACTGGGATCACCTATACATGGATACCTATACTGGGGGGCTATACCGCATCACAAATAATGTTCTCGAGCCCATGGGTAGGTTTGGGGGGGGGGGGGCAATTTATACACCCTCGCCCTGGGAGCAATTTAGCCTAGAAACTGCCCTGGCTCCTGGCACGTTACAATTATTATTATTTTTTTTTTATCCCATTAAGTAACCCTTAAGGCAGGTCCTGTAGAGAATTAGAAGCAGAATAGTGGCTGCAGATTAAGCAGTCATGTTTGTGCTTAGATGAGACAGACGTGAGGCTGGGTGAGGTATGTTGTGATCAGACTCTGTCTAGTCTCCATGTAAACAGAGTGACACGAGGTGCAGAGTGCCTCCATTCATCTCGGAGTCCATGGAGGGCATGAGGTGTCCCCTGTCACCTCTCTGCGTTTCCAGACACTGTTGTGACAGGATGCCTCACCATAGTACACACATCAACATTTCCACCCTGCAATCCCCATAATTATCCGGTCAATACTATTTATATCTCCAGCCGCCAACCCCAACCCACACGTAGCATGTGTGAATGGCGTGTGCACGTATGGGAGAGGAAGGGAGGAGAGCAGGGAGGAGGACAGCAAGGAAGAGGGGGGAGCGGGGGGTGCTCCGATGTATGGAATCTTCATTATAAGTTCAGCTTATTTTTGAGTAGCTTTTCACTAGCTGAAGTGGTTTTCCATAGATAAGAAGAAGAAACCGTAAGATAGGAACACTCAAGAGATTTGGGCCAATTTAAGTTGGAGCCAAACAAAATATTATATTTTGTCAAAATAACAAAAGCTGCTGGTAACTGATTAATGAATAATTGCAGATGGAAATTGTTTCTGTGCCTTGGTTTTTGAGAAGGAGGGGAGGGAGCTGGAAGAGTGGCTAAGGAGAGGAGAGATTGGGGATGAGGAGGAGAGAGCTCTGGGGGATGAGGAGAGCAGTGATGGATGAGGAGGAGAGAGCTGAGAGGAATAAAGAGAGGGGAGATGGGTGATGATTAGGAGAGAGCTCTGGGGGATGAGGAGAGCAGAGATGGGTGATGAGGAGGAGAGAGCTCTGGGGGATGAGGAGAGCAGTGATGGGTGATGAGGAGGAGAGAGCTGAGAGGAATAAGGAGAGAAGAGATGGGTGATGAGGAGGAGAGAGCTGAGGGGGATAAAGGAGGGGAAAGATGGGTAATGAGGAGAGAGCTGAGGGATATAAAGGAAGGGATATATGGACGATGAGGAGGAGAGAGCTGAGGTGAGAGAGAGATGGGTGATAAGAAAGGAGAGAGGTGAGGGGGATAAAGGAGGGGAGAGGTGACTAGACGGCGTAGAGAGCTGGAAGAGTGGATAAGGAGAGGAGAGATGCGTGAGCAGTGGCGTAGCTAAGAAGCTGTGGGCCCCAGTGCAATTTTTCCACTGGATACGCCACACCAAAACCAATCAAGGACAACCACAGCGTCAGAGGTTGGAAAACAGTGTGTTAATGATCACTGCTATTGTGATCATCTATAGGAGTGAATATTATCAGCATAGGACCAATAAAGAGCTAATACTGTGTTTGAGGGTGGGTCCCTCGTGGCCCCTCTAGCCTAATGCGTTTGCTACCTCTGCACCCCCTATTGCTACGCCACTGTGCGTGAGCACTAGGAAAGGGGATAAGGAGGGAACAGTTCACTTTCTCTTATTCCAACAACAACTCTCCACGCATGGTGTCTGTTGGGGTACCACAAGGCTCCATCCTTGGGCCTCCTCTCTTCTCCATTTACACTCATGGCCTGGGAAAATAAATACGCTCTTTTGGTTTCCAGTGTTATCTCTATGCTGATGACACCAAATCTATTTCTCATTCTTTGACCTCTCTACACTATTATCTTGAGTCCCTGACTGTCTATTTGCTGTCTCTACATTCATGCCACCCTGTTTCCTTAAACCTAAAATGAACAAAACAGGGATTGTGAAATTTCCACCTTCTCTCTCTACTCCCCTACCCATAGTGACCATCAATGTAGAAAATATCCCAATGCCTCAAGTCCTAATTAAGCTCGCTGTCTGGTAGTAATTCTGGACTCTGAGCTCTCATTTAGGCCACATATTAACACATTAATTACCTCCAGCTACTTCCATCTCAAAATCATTGCAGAATTTTTTCCTTTCCTTCACAGGAGGCTAGTAAAATGCTTCTGCATGCTCTAATCATATCTCGTCCTGACTACCGTAACACCCTGCTCTGCGATTTACCTTGCCCTCTAGCTTGGTTACCTCCTCTCACTCATGCATCCAGGACTTCTCAAGAGTGTCAGCTCTTCTTTGAAACTCTCTCCCACAGCCTGTCCATCATGATTCCAACCTGAAAACCCTTAAACACACTCTTCAGACAAGCCTATAATTTACTATGGGTAGCAATAGAGGTTCACTGCCTCATCTGCTAACCCGTGTCTCCTTCCCTAATGTCTCCAACCCACTATACTATAGATTGTAAGCTCATAAGGACAGGGACCGCCTCCTAGTTTTTCTTATTCTGCTGTAATTTATTACATGAAAAAACAGTATTGGTGATGCCCCAAACCACCCATCAACTATGTCTGTATTTGTATTGCTGGATGTCCTGATTGTACAGAATGATGAACGTCTCATGTCTCATGCTCTCCAATATCTGGCTTGCCTTGTACTGTGAACAATGGCACGGAAGATGTTGGCGTTATATAAATAAAAAATATTATTAAAGGGAAAAAATGGGATGAAGAAGAGAAAGAGAGATGAAGGGATGGAGAGGTCACACACATACATACACGATGATCCAGGAAGACGGGACCACCACATGCATGAGGGGGTAGGGCACTGAATGAAAGAAACACTGCCGTCTGCAGGACTGGATGTCCGCTGTGTCCTAGTGCCCACCTCCTGTCCTGTTGCTGGTACACAGCGAGCTCCAAGTTACACTGGCAGATGCCCACTTGTGTGTTAATTACAGAGGCAGCGGCCCCTCCACCTGAGCCCCCCACGTGATCCCCTCTACCCGGGCCCCCCTGCGATTGAGGGGCTTGCAGGCCCTATTGTTATGCCAATGGCTGAGAGGCAGAGAGATTCACGGCTCGTTTCCATTTGCAACTCAAGCTGCAAGTGACTCCCCTAGGGGGCGGCGCTTGCGATCCCATTCATTATACTGAATGGGATCGCGGGCGCAGTCGCCATGAAATGCAGGCAACCATGCACTGTGATTTAGTGATGAATCGCAGCCCATGTATGGATACAGCATAGCTCCCAAATGTCCCTCTTTGGAGGGATAGTCCCTCTCTGGGAACCAAATCTCCCTGCCCCTCTTCCTCATTTGTCCTATGTAAATATATGTATTTTATCTACTGAAAAATGAACCAGGATAGAAAGGACCAGTGTGGTTTGAATTATAAAACAATATATTTTTCTTATTAAATCTTTATGGTACTCTGTGAATAGGTGTGTGTCGGTGGTGTGATTAGGGGTGTGGTATGGGCGTGGCTTAATTGTCCCTCATTCTTATCTCAAAAATTTGGGAGGTATGGGAAACAGCAGACAGTGCAGTCTGTTGTCTCTGCGATTGCGTTTCCATAAGCGCGTCTGGAAGCGCATTTTATGGAAACGAGCCCTAAGAGTGGAGTATGAGTAAGGGAGTGATGGCATAAAGAGGTGCAGGAAGGGGGAGGGGCATGTGCTGGAGAGGCAGGGAGTGGAGAGAGAGGTGAAAAATGAGAGGGAAATCACGTATGTCAACAGATCAGAGTTGCCGTCTCACAGTTTTCTCTCTGTCGCCATTCAGAGTGTTTGCTGACTTTTCTGCCTCATCGATCGATTTTTCACACAATTAGTTGCAGAATCAGCTGGTGACCCCATCCACCTCCTGTAACGTGACATCACTTCCTGTGTGTTGGGCTGATGTCCATTATTAGATGAGGTCACAGGGTCCAGCCGTCACCTTGTACTCTGCACAAGCCATATGCTAAAGAGATATAAAGCCCTGGCCCTTGTGTGATGTCACCCTGATCAGCCAATCACCATTTAGCATTCAGTGATTTGGTCTAGATGGTGCAGGCTGGTGTTTCGGGATGTTCCAAAATCAGGGGAGACTCATCCTACGTACAGTATAAGTTTCCAGCGATTGGGGAAAAGTAACAGATTATCCTGCTGTGCTCAGTGGTGTCTATACAACTGAATGGCGAATATCACATATAGCCAATGTGCTGACAGCAGAGACGAGAAGAATGAAGATCTGTCAGTTGTACATAAGAGGGGCATACACACATCCAATTTTGATTGGCCAATTATGAATGGATTTACCACCTCGATGTGGTATGAGAGGCTTACCTAATGTGTTAATAGTATTCAAAATCTGTTGGCCCTCATGCCACATGGAAGTAGTAAAAATGTCCTGTAATTGGCCAATCAAAATTAAAGAGGAACTGTCGTGAAAATCTTAAAATTTAAAACGCATACAAACAAGACGTACGTTTCTTCCTGAGTAAAATGAGCCATAAATTACTTCTCTACTATGTTGCTGGCAATGGCATTTACAGTAAGTAGTAGAAATCTGACATTACCGATAGGTTTTGGGCTAGTCCATCTCTCCATAGGGGATTCTCAGCATGACCTTTAGGCTTCTTGCACACAGGGACGTTACAGGCGCAACGCACAGCAATGTAACACAAGTGGGCTGTTCACACTGCCCACTTTGCGTTACATTGTAACGCAGCAAAGTGCTGCATGCTGTGCGTTCTCCGCGGCTAAGCCGCGTTAGACTGTTTGCACATGCTCAGTCATGTTGGGGAGGAGGGGAGAGCGGCCGGGCACATGGCTAATTAATATTCACTGCACTCAGTGACGTGCAGTGTTTACTTCCTGGAGCGGCCGCTCTGTGCAGCGATTGGCCGGGCGGGACCACGTGATGCCGCATGCGTCCAAGAGTACGCATCACAGACGCCAGAGTGAGCTGCACAAAGCGGCTCACTCCGACGTCCACACCAGAAAGCACCAGGCATTGCGCTAGGGGCACGTTATGTGCCCTATAACGTCCCCTAAACGGAACGTCCGGGTTTGTAACTAGCCTTATTCTTCCTAAAGACACTCCCTGAAAAAGATTTATACAAAGATGCTGGCCAGACTCCCTGCTCACCATACACTTTTTTGACAGTTGGACGGAGCAACTGCCATTCACTAAGTGCATTTTGAAAATAAAGAAATCCCTGAGAACCCCCCATGAGGAGATGGGCTAGTCCAAAACCTGTCGGTTCTTTCAGGTTTCTACTACCTACTGTAAGTGACAGCAACATCGGAGAAAAGTAATTTATGGCTCATCTTACTCTGGAAGAAACGTACTTCTTAATTGTACAGTGGAGGAAATAATTATTTGACCCCTCACTGATTTTGTAAGTTTGTCCAATGACAAAGAAATGAAAAGTCTCAGAACAGTATCATTTCAATGGTAGGTTTATTTTAACAGTGGCAGATAGCACATCAAAAGGAAAATCGAAAAAATAACTTTAAATAAAAGATAGCAACTGATTTGCATTTCATTGAGTGAAATAAGTTTTTGAACCCTCTAACAAAAAAAGACTTAAAGAGACTCCGTAACAAAAATTGCATCCTGTTTTTTATCATCCTACAAGTTCCAAAAGCTATTCTAATGTGTTCTGGCTTACTGCAGCACGTTCTACTATCACCATCTCTGTAATAAATCAACTTATCTCTCTCTTGTCAGACTTGTCGGCCTGTGTCTGTAAGGCTGCCAAGTTCTTCAGTGTTGTGGTTCTGTGATGCATCTCCCCCTCCAGGCCCCTCTCTGCACACTGCCTGTGTATTATTTAGATTAGAGCAGCTTCTCTCTTATCTTTTACAAGCTGGATAAATCCTCCTCTGAGCTGGCTGGGCTTTCAAATACTGAGGAATTACATACAGGCAGAGCTGTTTGCACTCTGCAGTAAGAAACAGCCTGACACTTCAGTGGAAGATAGCTGCAGGGGGAAAGAAACACACAAATGATCTCTTGAGATTCAAAAGGAATGCTGTATACAGCCTGCTTATGTATGGATGTATTTTCTATGTGTGGACATACTGTACATCAACCTACTTCCTGTTTTGGTGGCCATTTTGTTTGTTTATAAATAAACTTTTTAAAACTGTTTTTAACCACTTTTAATGCGGCGAGGAGCGGCGAAATTGTGAAAGAGGGTAATAGGAGATGTCCCCTAACGCACTGGTATGTTTACTTTTGTGCAATTTTAACAATACAGATTCTCTTTAATACTTAGTGGAAAAACCCTTGTTTGCAAGCACAGAGGCCAAGCGTTTCTTGTAATTGATGACCAACTTTGCACACATTTTAGGAGGAATGTTGGTCCACTCCTCTTTGCAGATCATCTCTAAATCCCTAAGGTTTCGAGGCTGTCTCTGTGCAACTCTGAGCTTGAGCTCCCTCCATAGGTTTTCTATTGGATTAAGGTCCGGAGACTGATTAGGCCACTCCATGACCTTAATGTGCTTCTTCTTGAGCCACTCCTTTGTTGCCTTTGCTGTATGTTTGGGTCATTGTCGTGCTGGAACACCCATCCACGACCCATTTTCAGTTTCCTGGCAGAGGGAAGGAGGTTGTCGTTCAGGATTTCACGATACATGGCTCCGTCCATTTTCCCGTTAATGCGATTAAGTTGTCCTGCGCCCTTAGCAGAAAAACACCCCCAAAGCAAAATGTTTCCACCCCCATGCTTGACGGTGGGGACGGTGTTTTGGGGGTCATAGGCAGTATTTTTCTTCCTCCAAACACAGCGAGTTGAGTTAATGCCAAAGAGCTCTATTTTGGTCTCATCAGACCACAGCACCTTCTCCCAGTCACTCACAGAATCATTCAGGTGTTCATTGGCAAACTTCAGACGGGCCTGCAGATGTGCCTTCTTGAGCAGGGGGACCTTGCAAGCCCTGCAGGATTTTAATCCATTGCGGTGTAATGTGTTTCCAATGATTTTCTTGGTGACTGTGGTCCCTGCTAATTTGAGGTCATTCACTAACTCCTCCCGTGTAGTTCTAGGATGCTTTTTCACCTTTCTCAGAACCATTGACACCCCACGAGGTGAGATCTTGCGTGGAGCCCCAGAGCGAGGTCGATTGATGGTCATTTTGTGCTCCTTCCATTTTCGAACAATTACACCAACAGTTGTCACCTTCTCTCCCAGCTTCTTGCTAATGGTTTTGTAGCCCATTCCAGCCTTGTGCAGGTCTACAATTTTGTCTCTGACATCCTTGGACAGCTCTTTGGTCTTTCCCATGTTGGAGAGTTTGGAGTCTGCTTGATTGATTGATTCTGTGGACAGGTGTCGTTTATACAGGTGACTAGTTTAGACAGGTGTCCTTAATGAGGGTGACTAATTGAGTAGAAGTGTCTAACCACTCTGTGGGAGCCAGAACTCTTAATGGTTGGTAGGGGTTCAAAAACTTATTTCACTCAATGAAATGCAAATCAGTTGCTATCTTTTATTTAAGGTTATTTTTTCGATTTTCTTTTTCATGTGCTATCTGCCACTGTTAAAATAAACCTACCATTGAAATGATACTGTTCTGAGACTTTTCAATTCTTTGTCATTGGACAAACTTACAAAATCAGTGAGGGGTCAAATAATTATTTCCTCCACTGTATATGTTTACATATATTTTACATTTTAAGATTTTCGTGACAGAGGTCCTTTAAATGTGTGCATAAGAGACTGCTGGAAGGTTGAAGATCTGTAAAGTTTTCCATTAAGACCATTCAAAGGATGAACATCCTCCAGACCTCCAAATGGAGTGAAAAAATTCCAGGTTGATCTTGATACATAATAACATGTCTGAAGCCAGCAGGTGCTCAGTAAGTTGTAAAGCTTTGCACACACGTTACCGTGGACATCAGAAACCAATGACAGGCCGGTTGATAATGCCTCAATAATAGTAAAAGGCAGTGATTATTGTCCATGGAGACATATCCATCCTGGCAGATCAGTTCAGATGATAACCAAAGCTAGTTACTCTTACCTAACCATAACAAACTATCGATCCACTTAAAGTACTCACGCATGCTGAATTGTGTACTTCTAGGTCTAATTTTTGCGCTTCCGCTAACAGTCCGATCACAGCAACGACATTGTGCCATCACAGAATTCAAGGTTGTGCCAACATCGTTACCTTGTTGCTAATCAGTGATCGCTCGTTTTCCTAAGACCGCAGCCCAGCATGTGTACAGAGCTTAAATAACAACTGAAGTGAGAAGAATATGGAGGCTGCCATATTTATTTCCTTTTAAGCAATACCAGTTACCTGGCAGCCCTGCTGATCTATTTGGCTGCAGTTGTTTCTGAATAATAGCCTGCAGCTAATCGTTTCAGATCTGACAATAATGTCAGAAACACCTGATCTGCTGCATGCTTGTTCAGGGTCTATGGCTAAAGGTATTGGAGGCAGAGGATCAGCAGGACTGCCAGGCAACTGGTATTGTTTAAAAGGAAATAAATATGGCAGCTTTCACATATCTCTCGCTACAGTTGTCCTTTAAAGTGAACCCGAGGTGAGAGATATATGGAGGCTGCCATATTTATTTCCTGTTAAGCAATACCGGTTGCCTGGTTGTCTTACTGATCCTCTGCCTCTAAGGCCCGGTTTACATTAGCCGGCCATACGGTTCCGTGGTCCGTTTCGCTGAGCGGACAAAAAAAATGCTGCAGGACCCAATTTTCCGGACTGTTTCACTCAGCGGAACGGAAACGGAAGGTTTTGCAGCGTATAGGAACCAATGAAAACGAATGTTTTACAGCACACTGGCTGTAAAACGGACCATTTTCACCGGATCCAGCTGGCCTGATCTGTATGTCCGGTTCCGTAAAACAACACTAATGTGAACCAGGCCTAATACTTTTAACCACAGACCCTGAACAAGCACATGCAGTTCTTGTGTTTCTGACAATATTGATAGAACTGACAAGATTAGCTGTATGCTTGTTTCTGGTGTAATAATTTAGCCACTACTGCAGCCAAATAGTTGCCTGACATCTCTGCTGATCTAGTACGGTTTAAAAGGAAATAAAAAAGCAAATATATATGGCAGCCTCCATATCACTCTCACCTCGAGTTCACTTTGAGACCAAGATAAAGTTGGCAGCCCAGAAGCGGAACCTTGATTAATCAGTCAGTACAGATAACTCCCACATCCTGACAGGTTCTCATTGAACCGGACATCTGTCCGTTCTGGATCTGGCTCATGTGAGTTTGGTTTGTGGTCGTACGGGAACAGCTGCGTAAATAAATGTATAATTTCCAGAAGATGCTGGAATCTGCCTGATGTACAGTTGTGTGTCAACATTCAAACACCACAAATACAAAGAAATCCTCAGAAAATCTACTAACAGGAGACAAAAAAACAGCGGGAATGAGCCTCAAGCACAGTGACACACCAGATCACCCCCAACTGCCAGAACTCCAAGAATGGGGGGGGGAAGAGGGCAGGATCAGAGGGCGTGTCACTAAACAGGGGAGCTCCAGACCGCAGCTCAGAGGATCAGAGGGATAGCCAGGAATCTTAGGGCACCATCATGTACCTCTCAGAGTATCTTCATACACCCCTAAAATCTTGGGGCCTTTGCATGAGCCCCAGGAGCCTCATGTATCCCACAAGACTCAGATGTACCCCTGAATCTCAGGGCCTCTGTATGTGCATACGTGTAGTGCTCGGACCCTTTGGGTTTGACATCAGGTGGTGCTGCTAGTAAAAATATCGGTAATGTACATTACCGGTATTTTACTACAGACTATCCTGGCCCATATTCTCACACAAACCCTCCCCTCCTAGTGCCTAACGCTAACGTTCCCTCCTAGTGCCTAACACTAACCCACCCCTGTCATAGAAAGGCCGAAACCTAGTCGGGCAGAAGAACCGGCACTCTCTAAACTCACTTAGGGCCCTTTTCCACCTGCAGTCGCTAGCGTTCACGCTGAACGCTAGCGATTGCTGAATCGCAAAACCGGCGATTCCCCGACGTTTTGCGGCCGCGATTTTGCTATGCTATGCACTGCATAGCAAAATCGCGGCAAATATCGCTCCGCCGCGCGTTCGCGTTCGGGTAAAAAACGAATTGCGGTAGTGGAAATGACCTACCGCGATTCCTATGCTAAAAAGCAAACCGTAGCGATAGTAAAATCGCTAGCGGTTTGCGACTTTGCGATTCAGCCAGCGCAAACGCGCTGGTGGAAAAGGGCCCTTACTGGTGATATACACTGAATTTAAAATCCGGCAGCCGTCCTGTAAAAGAAAGTTTATAGTTACCTGCGCTGCCTTGTCCCATGAAACCACCCCGAAGACCCTGCATCACCGGAGTTCCGGCGCGTAGTGCAAGTTTTACACTGGGCCCCCCAAGCACTCTATATATATAACAATTCATATGGTGCACCAAAACCTGCCAAGGATTTCCACAGTGTCAGATCAAGTAGGAGATAGGAAACAGTTTGTTAATGATTACTACTATTTAAAGCATCTATAGAAGTGATTATTACCAGCACAGGAACAATAGAGGGCTAATCTTGTGCTTGAGGTAGGGCCCCTCGGGGCCCCGATGCAGTCGCTACCTCTGCAATCCCTATTGCTACGCCACTGGCTTCACCTGCAGATCCTGGCACCCAAATGACCTGTATTCTATGAATCTCACTCAGGGTGTTGTTGGTCACAGAGGTTGTGTAGTCTGATATTATGGTAAGTATTGCCCTTTCTCCACACATTACATAGAATGGTCAGTATTCTCCTCCTGTATTACACATGACAGCAGTGTGTTTGGCCGGCAGTATCTGGTCAGCACCCCTCCTGTGAGCCCCTCCCTGGCACTCTAAGCCTCCATCACAGGCAGCCACTGTGGGTTTTTCCCTGGCAGAGGGCTGTGTTTGGACCTCAGGAGGCTGCCAGGGAACACACCACATCCGGAACACTACACAGCCATGTCCGGTGCCCCCGCTGTGCCCAGCCCAGGAACAAACAGCAGATCACTGCAGCAGTGGGCGGCAGGATGTACACAACACTGGGGTCCTGCATGCTGCCCCTCTCACTGCCCGTCTGTCCGGGTTGTCTCTACAGTCACAGCTCTGACTCATGGGGTGTTTTATTGCGCTGGTTCCTGCAGGACAGACGTTTGTTTATTACCTCGGATCTGTGTCTCTGAGGTTCAGACCTTAAAGAGGACCTGTCGTGAAAATAACAATGAATAAAAAAATGTATTTATTTATTTTACTATCTTCATTTAGAAATTATTCAGGTAGTGTTTGCAAAAGCTTTCCTCTCCCTTATTTACATTCTGAAATGAATCACAGGTGGTGACATCTTTAGTCCTGTCAGGTGATCTCTGTGGAATGTTTGTTTCTGAGAATTCCAAAGCCAGTACAAAATATACTTGGTCTCTCAGAATTCAGCCTAGACTGTGACATCACTAGGAGGGTGGGGCTACATACCAATATACAGTAATATATAGCTATAGGGTTTCTGATGCTGAAAGCAGGAAAATTACCGCAGAAGTGGGTATCCTGAATAATTTACTGCATTCTAGTACGTCACTACAGGGCCTCTTTAAGTGCTGAGTGTAAATATTGGATGCGATTTTGTGTACAGGAAACTTACTCCTTCTCAGGGAAATATTAATTAAATCTCTTCAGTTCAGCTCTAAAAATGTAATGACAAACCTTTCAGCTCACTAGTGTTTATGACATTTAGAACACAGCTATTCCTCAGTGTTCCTAGAAACTGGCAGAGGCAAGCTTCAAAGTTGTCTGTCAGTCAATGGGGAGCTGCTTTTCCCAGCAGCAGTGTTGTGGACTCTGGGCAATCTGTACTCCAGGCTACTGTCGCCATGGCAGCTAATAAGAGTCATGTGAGCACGCAGATAGATGTGGAAATTCTTGCCCGCTGTCAGATACAAAGATTGTTTTTAATATTAAACCAAAAGAAAAGATCATATTTAGTCGATCAACAGCATTTAAGTATCCAAACTATTCCCGATATTGGGACCAGCTGTGATTGTATCAATGAAAACATCCTACCTGCCAATTGTCCAGTTTTCTGGATAAACGATCAATAATGTGATCGGTCAGGATCGATTGGGCCCATCAGGTTCTCCGGTTTCATAAAATGCGATCTGAGTAATCAAATTGAAAATACGTTTGTTCAGTAAAAATTGTACCATAAATGGTCATCTTTAAAGGGAACCTTAACTCAAAAAAAAGAGTTTTACTTACCTGGGGCATCTACCAGCCCCCTGCAGCCATCCTGTGCCCTCGCAGTCACTCATGGCTCCTCTGGTCCCCCACTGCCAGCTAGTTTAGTTTTTGCCGACTGGGAGTCGGCCGGCCGCCATGAGTACGTTTACACCCGTAATGCGTAAAAATGTACTTGTTCATGTCTGCAATAGCTTCCTGCACCAGCAGGAATGTGTAAAAACGTACGCATGGTGGCCAGCTGACTTCCAGTCGGCAAAAACGAAACTAGCTGGCAGTGGGGCACCAGAGGAGCCATGAGTGACTGCGAGGGCACAGGATGGCTGCAGGGGGCTGGTAGATGCCCCAGGTAAGTAAAACTCATTTTTTTTTTTTTAGAGTTAAGGCTCCCTTTAAGAACTCAGAGTCGGACGACCGACACAAGTCACAGTAATGTGAAACGCAGTGGTGAATGTGCTGACGCTGTATAAATGTATAATATACATTGTATATACAATGTATATACATACACCACTGCTGCAGCTAAATCGCCAATCTGATCTATAGAACAGTCCCACCCCCAGCTAGGAGACCAAGACTGGGTGATAAGAGCTGGCATCTGATTGGCTGTTGGAGGAGCAGACAGTACCCTCCTTGTGGCTTCAGCTGTGGCTGAGATTCTGCTGTGCAGGAGGGGGTGAGGATAGTAAAGTCTATGGGATGTAGGTTAGTTCGACGATGTAAGCTATTTCATTGGAGCACCGGCTGTGTCACCGCGGTCTAGATTTCCGCCAGATGGGTTTTAACGACGGAGTAAATCACATTACAGAACTCGGCAAAGTAGCATGAATAACTGGAAGTATCTGGAGTGCAAAAGGTATTCCCCCCCACGGCCATTCCAACCGCCCGCAAACCCCTCACCTCAACACCCCTCACTACATGAAGAGGGGCGGATTAAAGGGGAACTGTGGGATGTGACAGTGGATCGGACATAGAATTAGAAGCGTTTACATTTCTGTCATTAATAAAATAACTTTTTTTACATTCATTTATAAATCATTTAGTTAGTGTTTCACCATTGTGCAATCTTTCCCTGATTTACAGCTTATATTGTACATACTGGAGGTAGCAAAGATTAACACACACTGAAGCTAGTTTACTATCAGTATAGGCACAGAGTACCAGTTTATACTGTACATACTGGGGGGTAGCAGAGATCAGTACACACTGCAGCTAGGTTACTATCAGTACAGGTACAAAGTAACAGCTTATACAGTAACAGCTTACACAGTACATACTGGGGTTAGCAGAGATCGACACATACTGCAGCTAGTTTTATTAGTGTAGGAACAGAGTAACAGCTTATACTGTGTATACTGGAGGTAGGATTGATCAGCCCCCACTGCAACTAGTTTCCCAACAACATAGTAAAGGATAGTAAAGGAAAAAGGGGGGTGCTCCGCAGTCACAAAGATTGTAGCGAGGTCACAATATGGATATGGAAATATGATTTTCAATTAAATTTAATTTCCCAGCTGGTATAACTTGTGAGCTCTCTCAGTACATCTGATGAAGGGGGTGAGACCCTGTAACATGTTGGCCTTGATTCACTAAAGGGTGCTAAGTGTTAGGGCGCCAGTGAAAATGCACTTAGGACTCGAACCTACCGCTTTACGCGCTAAAATGCACGCAAGTGTTTGCGCTCGCAAATGTTAGCGGTGCGCGCGAAATGTTGCACCATTAGCGCGCAAAATAGCCTGAAAAGCTTTTTAACACGCGAACAGTGCGACTTTTCGCGCACCGGTGCGGTGTTTCACACGTGCCGGTGCTACATTTTGGGCGCACCAACTTAACGCGCGATCAGTAACAGCTTTGGACATGCAAATTACTTAGCACCCTAGTTTGCACGTCCAAAGCTTTTAGGCATGCTAACTGTGTTTGCACCCATTTGTGAATCATGCCTGTTGTGTGCAGTCTACACCATGAAATGCATGTTTATGTCTATTGAGTTTTTGGATTATGATTGATCTCGCATTGCACCTAATGTCAGGAGGACAATGACCCAGAGATATAAGCCCATTATCCAGGCCTAGACATCGGCAAGTGCTACAGATCCAGGAATCTGGCCAAAACTCTGCCAGAGATTCTCAAACACCTCATTATTCAGACAACCGTATAAGCAGGCGTTCCACCAGCACCACCCAGAGATGACCCTAAAGTACAACAGTACTCCTCAGATCTGGGCAATACTCTGCCAAGAGTTTCTCCAGAGGTTCTCAAACACCTTGTTATTCAGTGAGCGGTATCAGCGGGCGTTCCCCCGAGTTCAGGTGATAATATTTTACCAGGAGTTTCTCCACAAATGACTCCAGACTACCCAGATAGAGAAGAGCTCCTCAAACCCGGCCAACATTCCTCTAGAGATAAGTTTACACGCCCTGGCAGAATTTATGATTCATTAACCAATTTTTAATAAAATATGAATGTCAACACAAAAACGTTTGTTTTATTAATGGTTATTGGTTGGCTGAAGCCGTTTACATCTGTGTTTACTATTTTTAAATCATAAATACAACACACTAACAACCCAAAAGACCCTAATCAATGGTTTACATACTCCAGTTGTTAATGCTGTGTAGTAGTAAACAGTTGTTTGACAGTAAATAGCTTCAGCAAGGAGAGGGCCAGCGCATACCACAAAGGCTGCACCTGAAATGTCCAACAGCTCACATGTGCAGCACCTATAATAAGCGATCTGCACACTTTGCATTCAATTCAGATGCAAATCATATGCATAACTACTATTACTTACTATGCAAATGGGAAGCTCAGGAATAAAGGCTGGGAGCAGCTAACCTGGTAGTTACATACTAGCAAAATTAAGAAAAGGGGGGGGGGGGGGGGGGGGGTTGCGCATCCCTAAAAACATGCTGCAATTGACTGGTTAATCGCTCTGTCATGCACCACCTCTATTAGGCTGAAAATGCATGCCCTGCATCCAAAACAAATGCTACATTTATTATACTATGGAAGGAACTTTGGCTTCCACTATATTTTGCATGCAAATTATAATATACTAGACACTTGCGCCAGACCTCCGGGCAAGTGGCCTAACCTACATTGAAAACAACATATGTATAACCTTGGGAGCAGCTAAGCAAAAATGTGTAACTTACATTTTAATGGACAGCAAGGCTGCTCCCAGCCTGAATTCCTGAGTTTCCCGTTTGCATGGTAAGTAATAGTAGTTATGCATATGATTTGCATCTGAATTGAATGCGAAGTGTGCAGATAGCTTCTTATAGGTGCTGCACATGTGAGCTGTAGGTCATTTCAGATGCAGCCTTTGTGGTATGCGCTGGCCCTCTCCTTGCTGTCCATTAAAATGTAAGTTACACATTTTTGCTTAGCTGCTCTCTAGGTTATACATATGTTGTTTTTAATGTAGGTTAGGCCACTTACCCGGAGGTCTGCCTAACCGTGGCGCAAGTGTCCAGTATATTATACTTTGCATGCAAACTATAGTGGAAGCCAAAGTTCTTCCATAGTATAATAAATGTTGCATTTGTTTTGGACGCAGGGCATGCATTTTCAGAGTAATAGAGGTGGTGCATGCCTGAGCAATTAACCAGTCAATTGCAGCATGTTTTTAGGGATGCGCAACCTCCCCCCCCTCCCCCTTTTTCATAATAAATAGCTTCAGCCAACCACTAACCATGAAGGTGGCCATAAATCAGATGACTTGGGGGGTGATCGACCATCCAATTCGATTATTATAATCGGATGAAAATTGGTGCTGCCAATGCATGCCCGACTGACAATGCGAGTAATTTCAGGCCAAAATTGTTCACATCAATCGATCGGACATGCTGCAAGATGCAGGGCCGACATACTTGATCGGTTGAGTGGCGGTAACGGCGAGCGATATCAGGAAGAGTAATGAATGCAACAAAACCCCCGGCGCTGACCTACGCTAATATAAAATGTATCCACCCCCCCAGCCCCCCCCCCCCCCCCCCCCCCCCACCACATGCTATACATTACCTGTCCGTGGCCTCGGCTTGCTCAATGCACCCTTCACTCTTTATACACACACGCAGCCCACTTGGTTGCCTAGTGACATGGGCGCTTGTGTGATGGCATCACACACATGCACCCTTACTAGGCAACCCTGTGGGGCGCGTGTGTGGAGAGCGGAGGGAGCCCCGGAGCAAGCGGAAGCCACGGACAGGTAACGTATAGCATGTAATGGGCACCGGGGGGACATTTTAATAGGGTGGACAGCGTCCATTGGTGAGGCAGTCGGATGCGGCATCACAAGGCCAATTCCTGATCTATTTCTGCATGAAATTGATCAGTAATCGGCCTGCGGTGTATGAGCAGCCAACAGATCTCTCTCTAATCGTTCACATTGGGTGCGTTCAGAATTGTGTAAAAGTGCATGATAAAAAACGCATGCATTAGTGCGCATTTTTGTGCGCGTTTCAGTACATTGCACTTTTTTAAAGCAAGTTTTGCGTATTGTAGCAGTAGCAGTTGTCAATAAAGATTTGTTTTCATATGAAAATGTGCTGGGGTTTTTTTTCAATTAGGGGGTAGAAAATGCATGCGCTTCCATGGCTTAAAAACCGCCCATTCCCTTGCATTGATATGCGCTTTACGCACAGAAATGCATGCAACACTACGTTTTTGTAACGTAGCTCAGCACACTGCATAGATGTGGACAAGGTACATTCAACTTAATGAGAATACAATGTACATTAATGCAATGCAGAAACGTTCCTGAGTGAAAGAAACGTTTTGATGTTATCATTCGTATTCTATGAAAAATGGTTAAGAAATCATCCATTCCGCCAGGGTATGCAAACTTATGAGCACAACTGTAGATAGTGATATCAATGTGCGTTCCCCGAATCCAGGTGATGCCAACATGCCACCTTATTTTACAGAAACTGGTATCAGCAGGTGCCCCACCAGGGCTCTCCCAGAGATGGCCCCAGATTATCCAGATAGAGACATTGGCATGTGCTCTGGATCCTGGCATCTGGTTGATAATTGTTCAGAACCTGCCAAGGAACAGGCGAGGTTCCAGACTAATAAAACCTCCGCAGCATTCCTCTGATCTCCTCCCCGGCACCCAGAGATTGACCAGAACCTCCTCGGAGAGAGGAGAGATCACACACAGGTTCAGAGTGACCCAACAGAGAACTGAGGCATGATGGCTGGAGATCAGAGCTTATTCCTCACATCAGAGATGGATTATCAGATTTGGGGCCCCTCCTGGTCCTTTTGGTAAGCTGAAGTGAGGAGACGTCAAAGAAAGTGGCAGGTGGGCCCCTTGATAGCCACTAGGCCCGAAGCACCTGCCTAGATTGCCTGGTGGATGAACCTGCCCTGCCTCACATAGGAGGACACTGGGCCTGGTGTCACTTGTGTAATACTCACAGGTAATCTTAAGGGCCCGTTTCCACTATCGCGAATCCGCATGCGGGCAACGCATGCGGATTCGCACAGTCAGTACAAGTGGATGGGACTGTTTCCACTTGTGCGTTTCCCCGCACGTTTTTCTGTGCAGAAAAAATCTGCAGGGTAGGGGCCTCAGAATTCGCCTGCGTGTGGAATGCAGGCGAATCGCACGCAATGTATTTAATAGGGAAATCGCATGCGTTTTCCCCATGCGTTTTTTGCCGCAATTTCGCATGCGATTTCGCATAGGTACCCATGTTAATTCACACAGGCAGTGACATGGTTAAAATCGCATACAGCCTTACCTATGCGAAATCGCATGCGAAATCGCGGCAAAAAACGCATGCGGAATCGCACCCGCATGCGATTTGCCTGCGGTGATTCGCCGGCGATTTCGCAACGCTATAGTGGAAACGGGCCCTTTCCTGTTAAATAATGCTGCTTTTATTTCTTTGCTATGAGAGATGGGCGTTTCTCCTGTGTAATGCTGGGTACACACTATGAGATTTTCTGGCAGATTTACTGTCAGATCGGTTATTTCCAACATGTCCAATCTGATTTCCGAATCGATTTCCGACAGTTTTCCGTTCACTTCTATCGGAAATCGTTTGGACATCAGATCGGACATGTTGGAAAGAATCAATCTGACAGTAAATCTGCCAGTGTGTACCTACCATAAGTTAGCCTGTAGTGCAATGTAAAGTAATCTGCACTTACAGTGACAGCAGGTGTATACGCTCATACAATGCAGTCATTTATCATACAGGCAGTCCCCTATTTACAAACAGGTTCCATTCTGAACAGGCCCAGATTTATCTCACAGGAGCCTATAGGCACAGATGTCCTGGCACCTTAGACTGCGCCCTCCATAAACCTGAAAACCCCGCCGACCCGCACCACAAGTGTCCTGGCTGTCCCGCCTGTCACTTCTCCCCTACTTCCCTAGTCCATCATAAGTAGCTACAGGGACTGATTTGTACTCTTCACCGCCCAAGGCCACTGCCAGCAGCCACCCCCCTGCAGCATACTGTAGATAGCCAGATGACCCTTCCCTCTAGCATAGGCAGACAGATGACTCCCCCCCCCCACCCGACCTTCAGTATAGGTAGCCTTGTAACCCTTCCCCTCCCCTCCAGTTTGGATAGCCAGATAACCCCTCCCCCTCTTTCCTCTAGTATAAGATGCCAGACACTTTGCACCCCTAATATAGCTTGCTGCCCACCCGCCCTTGATTCTGTGGTTCCCTAGGCCATGGCCTATGTGGCCTTGGCTTAAATCCAGCCCTGAGTAGCTACAGGTGCCCCTTAGTATTAGATAGCCAGAAGAACCCTCAATATTAAGTAGCTAGAGGTGCCCCTAAGTATTATGTAGCTGGAGGAACTTCAGTATTAAGTAGCTAGAGGTGCCCCTGACTAAAGGCAGATTTCATCAGTGGAATGCAGAGAGCAGGGTGAGTAACCTCTCATTTACACTCTCATCAGGACTCTGCATAGGGAAGGGAAGGAGGGAGGGAGGCACTCGGGGAGCAGAGTGAGCCGCCTTTCCATCATCAGGCGCCTGTAGACACGTGCCTACAGTGCCTTATGGTAAATCCCGCCCTGGTACTGAAATACTGTAAGCTGAATGTATTTGTAAGTTGAGTCCTATGTTACACATTGTGAAATGTGGATAAATGATTTACTTTTGGACAACTCTGGGTTTGGACATGTAGATTAAACAATGTTTTTAAGTAGTTTTCCATGTTTCAATAATATTTTAGTGTTTTAAACTACTGCACTTTATAGAACAATTTATACAATACTGTAACTGTTAACAATAAAAAGATGTTGTAAAAAAAAAAGTCTTGTATATTTTGTACATGAAGACAACATTGTTTGTATCTCTGAAACATTGTTATGCGGGTCATTTGTAAGTCGGGGACTGTCTGTAAATTGTTTATGTGATATTGCAAACGTGGCAAAATGCATGCAGCCAGCCAGCCACATGTGGCAATTCCAGGGTGAATCGCAACACATCGATGGAAACATCAGAAAGTGCAGTTTAAAGTGAACCTCCGGACTAAAAATCTACTCAGCAGAACTGAAAAGGCTTGGTGTGTCTTTATCAGTTTCACAGCATCAGAACTTTGTTTTTCTTACCAAAGCATCATTTTTAGCTGCTTTTATAGCTAAGCTCCACCCATCAAAGAAAACTACCCGGGCGGTTTTTCCCTGATGCTGTGCAAAGCATGATGGAATTTCCTATGTTGTTGTTCACGTTGCCTAGCAACTGGGAGGGGTGATCAGCACACAGGACAGTTGGAACTGTGTCTCATGCTCCCTGTCACCTCCTTTCAACCAAAAAAGATGGCTGCCCTCATGAAATCCAACATTTGTCTGTTCTTTTAAAACATTGTGGGTGAGAGATTATATTACCTATCTATTTTAATGAACATAACTAATGTAACTTAATGACAGTATGTTTGTTTAGGCTGAGGTTCTGATGCCCCTGTGATCCACATTGCATTTCCGAAAGTGCAGCTAATTCAGACAGGTGGAAACGACGACCTGTCTTTAGCAGAAGAAATTCAGAAAACGTACGAGACATTGTGCTGCAGGATTGATTAGAGGCTACAGATATCTGGCCAACATCATCTTATGACTGTGGGGGGCGGGAGACCCTAAGCAGATAGAAGGCTCCACACATGACAGACGGAGGAGATCAGAGTCATTTCCGGATGATGGGCGCAACTGATCTGCTGTATAATTATACATAACGTATTGCCCCCCGGAGACAGTATCTCGCCAATATTAATAATCTCTAATAAACAGAACCCCAAATATCCCCCAAATATCCTTCAATATTTAGATTATATGTGATGTCACGTGTAACAGAAAATAAACATACAGCAGAACGAGGTAACATGGCGGCTGACACAGAACAGCTGCTATTCAGGGGGATTATTGCAATGTAGAGATATCAAACTACAGATTTCTTTCCCTCATAAAGAGGCCCTGTATTGGCAGAGTAGAAAGCAGTAAATTATTCAGGATATCCACTTTTACAGTAATTATCCAGGTTTCAGCATCAGAAACACTTCCTATGTGTATATTTAGCTGTATATTGGTATGCAACCCAGCCCTCCCAGTGATATCACAGCCTAGGCTGTTTAGCTATGCGGAATTCTACCCCTGGAGCTTTCTAGGAGACCAGGGCCCATATGCAAATCACTTTCTCGGATTTTTTCTACTAGGTGAGATTTTCACATATTGACATAAAATACATACTCAAAATAATTTTCATAGTTCTTTCTTACCAACTTTTGGGTGCTTTTTCAATTTGCAAAGTGCTAAAAAGTTATTTTAAATCAAAGATGAAAAATTATTTTCTAGGCGAAAACTTAGGAGAAAAAGTTAATTGCATATGGGCCCAGGCGTTGTTTCCACTGGCTTTGGAATTCTCAGAAACAAACATTCCGCAGAGCTGCTTCTGACAGAACAAAAGATGTTGCCGCCTGTTGCCCAGGTACGACGCGGGCAACATGGCCATGATTAAGGGCCCGTTTCCACTATCGCGAATCCGCATGCGGTGCCCGCATGCGGATTCGCACAGTCAGTACAAGTGGATGGGACTGTTTCCACTTGTGCGTTTCCCCGCACGTTTTTCTGTGCAGAAAAAATCTGCAGGGTAGGGCCCTCAGAATTCGCCTGCGTGTGGAATGCAGGCGAATCGCACGCAATGTATTTAATAGGGAAATCGCATGCGTTTTCCCCATGCGTTTTTTGCCGCGATTTCGCATAGGTACCCATGTTAATTCACACAGGCAGTGACATGGTTAAAATCGCATACAGCCTTACCTATGCGAAATCGCATGCGAAATCGCGGCAAAAAACGCATGCGGAATCGCACCCGCATGCGATTTGCCTGCGGTGATTCGCCGGCGATTTCGTAACGCTACAGTGGAAACGGGCCCTAACAGCGGTGCTTCACGCAGGTGCAGTAATGCCGACCTCGGGGTCGGCCTCTGCACCGTGCGGAGAGCGGAGTGGTCGGCGTGGGACAGTCGGCTGCAAGGGGCTGGAGAAAGCCTCAGGTGAGTAAAGCTTTTTTTTTTTAATTTTGCCTAATAACTCCTTTAAGGTGAGGCACGATTTTACAATGGGAAAACACTGACTAAATAATTTATGAATGAATATTGTAAAGAAAGAAAAAAAAAAGCAATTTTATTAATTACATTATTTTCACATCAATATCCCCCCCCCCCCATCTGGGGCATGTTGTGCATGAGAATTTTACCACAATCTAGTGAGTATCCCCTAATAGTTGGTTAGAGGATGGATACTTGACCCGCTGTATCTGGAAGGGGAGAACAGTGACTTCAGGGGGATCTCTGTGCACTTATTCAGCCAATACCATCGGGGTGGATTTTTTCAGCTGATGAAACTCTAAAGTATTTACGTAGCTTTCACCTATAGTAGTGACATCAGATAGTGAGCTCCTCCATGGGACAGGCTGTGACCTAAAAAATTCACAGTACTCTGCAAAGAGCAGTGGAAAATGTTACCTTTCTATGAATGAATAATGATAATAAAAATTATGATGTGCTTATACACTCACATCTTCTGCAGCACATTACAGAGTACATAGTCATGTCCCTGACAGTCCTTAGAGGAGCTCACAATCTAATCCCTACCATAGTCATAGTCTAATGTACTACCATATTATTATGTATTTATATAGCACTGACATATTCTGCAGCACTTTACAGAGTACATAGCCATGTCACTCATTGTCCTCAAAAGGAGCTCGCAATCTAATCCTACCATCGCCATAGTCTAATGTCCAAGTATATTCTTATTATTTATATAGCACTGACATCTTCTGCAGCACTTTACAGAGTACATAGTCATGCCACTGACTGTCCTCAGAGGAACTCACAATCTAATCCTACCATAGTCATAGTCTAATGTCCTATCATATGTATTATACAGCACTGGCATGAGTTATCCACTATACCACCGAACAGCTCCATGCTAATTATTATTATTATTAGTAGTAGTAGTAGTATTGCACTTTTTAAAGGGACCCTGAGATGGTAAACTTGCGCTAATTTATACTTACCTAGGGCTTCCTCCAGCCCCATAAGTACTGTGGCCTCCCTCGCCATCCTCCTCGGCCCCTGTCATGAGTCCCAGTAATCCGGGCAGTCGCGGCCTTCTGCATGGCTCGGACATGTGCGCAATCCTCGTTGCTCTCCCGTCCCCTGGACCGTTCTGCGTCTGTGCAATAGTACTGCATGCGCAGAAGACCTCAACTGGCGGCGACTGACTGGATTACCGGAAGTCGTAGCGCCAGAACAGAGGGGCTGAAGAGGACAGCGAGGGAAGCCACGGTGCTTATGGGGCTGGAGGAAGCCGAAGGTAAGTATAAATTAGCACTAGTGTACATCTCTGGTACACTTTTAAATGAAGGATGAGAATTGGTCCCTCTTCTGCAGTTACTTGTCTGTTGTTGGGTGTTGGCTCCATCTAGTGTTTGATCTGCACCATTACATGAAGATGTGACTTCCTCTGTGTTGTATCCTGTTAGGAGTCGTGTGTGTCATGGATTCTGAGGAAGGCTCAAAAGCCGGAAGCTTATTCTTATATATTTTTAAGTTAGCCTATAAATGGTATCATCCTGATTCAAAACTTCTTGCTTTTACTGATGATGGCTAACACAGTACAATATTCTACTGCTGGATATTAATCAGGACCAGCAGAATTAGTAGACTGGGAAGTTTCTGGACAGCTTGAGTTGGTTCTGATCTGAGCTCTCAGATACATGTTTGCACAGACTCAGTGATTGGTCCTGTGTTGTTCTTCCTTATATCAGGGCCGGTTTAAGCAACAATGGGGCCCCAGAGCAAAATAAACCTGGGGGGGCCCCCCAACAGATACCCCGGAGCAAACATTGGCATTAAGGGACCTTTTTTGCAGCTGGTATAGTCAGGGTTTGAAGCCCCAATCGGTCGGAGCTCCACATTCTGGCTACCCCAGCCTGCATGGGGGACAAGGGGTTAAAAAGTTTCAGGAGGGGGGACCCCACATAATTAAAAAAAAACAATTCCCACACTCTAAACATAAAAAAAAAAATTGGGAAAATAGGAAAAAAATGCCAGGGCTGTATAACGATCCCTGACCAAAGCGCTGCGGCTGCGTATGGACCCCCTGGAAACCCTGTCAGGAAATGTATTGCTCTTTCTTTTGATAAATGTAAAATTACACTACCGTTAGGTACTAAAAGTGACATTTACCGCATTTAAAAGTATACTTTTTTCCTTCGAAACTTTAAAATCGATTTTCTCAAAAACTATAAGGTCTTTTTGAAAAATTGTTTTTTCCTCTTATTCCCAATGATCTCCTTAACATATCCTGCAAATTTAGGGTTTCTAGAATTTAAGGTGGATTTGCTATTAACCATTAAAGTCGGCTGGTTTTTAAATGTGTATTTTTTTTCCTTTGAAACTTTAAAATTGATTTTCTCGAAAACTATAAGGTCGATTTGAATTTTTTTTTCCTCTAGTAGCCACTGGGGGCCCCTACTAGCTCTAGGGCCCTGGGGCAGCTGCGTCCTTTGCCTCTATGGTAGTGCCGACCCTGCCTTATATAGCACATTATTAGGATACTTGAAGGGCATGAATGAGCGTTGAATCAGTTTTGAGAGCTTCTTTATCTGACACACCAGTAGAACCAACACACGTTCAGAGTCATTGTGAATACTGTACATCCGAGCTTCTTCCTAAATAGACTTTGGCTGATGTCTGGCTGGATTTTAAGCAGCTTTGGCTGGATGGGAAGTTACATCTGGCAACCCCTAAGTGCCAATGTCTGGGCAGATTTCCACAGTGACAAGATTAATGACGGGACATCTCCTGGGGATTCATCACACACAGCTCTCTAATGAATGACTGTCCTCAGCTGCTGGCTCACTAATTAGTCCCCTCATTAGGCTGAAAGTGTGAAAGTCCTCGCCTGATGGTCACTGCCTGCCTCGTCTCATAGTCATAAGGACGGAATTCTGGATGTATGCAGAGAAGGATACAGAAGACAAGGGGCCCAAGGCAAGATAGTAGTTTTGGATCCCCCCATAGTCTTTTTGGTAATATAAAGTGGTGGCCATCATAAACTTCACACCCATAACAAGTGTAGCCACAAAAACACCTGATCTGAAGTATAGTCCCCTCCACTTGTGGATGATCTTGCTCTGTGGGTGGGGGTAGGGGTGCTGGGGGGGTTATTGTACTTTTCCTTATTTAGTCCCGTTATATCATGCTCCTCCCATTGTAACACCACCATACAAGTACACCATACTGATCTATGCCACAAGGGTTGTTTACAGGTGGGGGCAGGTTTTACATTCACAAACAAAGCAAAGCTTAAAACAGAAGGCACTTGCAAAAATTCAGTATTAAAGAGAAACTCTGACCAAGAATTGAACTTTATCCCAATCAGTAGCTGATACCCCCTTTTACATGAGAAATCTATTCCTTTTCACAAACAGACCATCAGGGGGCGCTGTATGGGTAATATTGTGGTGAAACCCCTCCCACAAGAAACTCTGAGTACGTACTCTTGGCAGTTTCCTGTCTGTGAACCTCGTTGCATTGTGGGAAATAGCTGTTTACAGCTGTTTCCAACTGCCAAAAAAGCAAGCAGCAGCTATATCACCTGCCCACAGTAAAAATGTCACCATGTAATAAATGTCAGAATGTAAATCAGGGATTTAAAATATTTTACAATGGGCAAACACTGACTAAATCATGTATACATAATTATTGTAAAAATGAAGCACTTTTTTTTATTACATTTTTTTCACTGGAGTTCCTCTTTAAGTGAGCAACTGTGGTTTCCCATGATGCATCACTCCTGAATATGAAAATCATCTCTTTATGCCCCTGAAAGCATAGCTGCTCATCCAGATCCGCTGGTGTATAGCAAGCCTATAGCTTATACATTTTAAAGAGCCACACCAACCCTAACATGGAGACAGCCTGTTTCGAATGTATTGGTCCTCACCAGTGCATGGCATGGAGTGATGTGACTCTATTGGATAGAGGACTTGGACCAGTACTAAGGAACCGGGATGATCTCACGAGTGATTACAAGTAGCTAGCTACTCGAATTCGTGATTCTAATGAGGCATAATTGCTGCAGGTGTGCTGCTGGGAGAGAGGGGTTTAATTACCCTGATGCCCGCCGCTTCTATGCGTGTCACACAGCCTCGCACGCGTCCAATGGGACGTGTTCCACGACTCAGTACCGCGCACTTCCTTCTTTCCGGCTGAAGGAGGCAGTGTGTGGTCAGGGCCTGCCCTAGACTTTTTGCCGCCTGAGGCCGAGCCGGAGGGGTAGCGGGCAGGATGGGGGTATTGGGCCTAGCGGTGGGGATGGGGGTCCTCCCTCGCCTGGGTCCCCCGATCTGCGCTCCCCTCCAGCTGTAAAAGGAAGCTGCCGATGCCCAATAGTAAGAGGCACGGGAGGGGAGGACTCACCTTATCCGCGTTCCAGTGTGCGCTCCACTGACGTCACTTCCTGCATCGCCGCCCACTGTAATGTAAGTGAACGGCGATGCAGGAAGTGACGTCAGTGGAGCACACGCTGGAACGTGGATAAGGTGAGTCCTCCCCGCCCGTGCCTCTTACGATTGAGCATCGGCTGCTTCCTATTACAGCTGGAGGGGAGCGCAGATCGGGGGACCCAGGCGAGGGAGGGGGGGTCCGACCCCCCTCCCCACCGCTAGGCCCAATACCCCCGTCCTGCCCGCTGCCCCTCCGGCTTGGTGGCCGCCGCCCCCGCACCCACGGACGGGCGGGTGCCGCCCCTAGAAGTTTGCAGCCTGAGGCAAACGTTTCACCCCGCCTCATGAGCGGGCCGGCCCTGTGTGTGGTACTAAGTCGTGGAATGCATCCCATTAAGCTAGCTACTCATAATCACTCGTGAGATCATCCCTGCCAAGGAATACCCAGGTCATAGTGACCCAGAACAACGTACATCAAATAAAGGTGCACCGAAATTTGGGTGCCCGTTTATGTCGATAGTAAAATATAAGTATTTAATACCAATATTTTACTATAAAGTGTAAAATATTGGTATTAAGTACCGATATTTTACTATAGCTTAATCTAACCCTACTTTCAGACAGAACCTTCTTCCCTGACGCCTAACCCTTAATACTGCCCTGCCTGCACACACTACCTACCTGACGCCTAACGTTTAGCCTCCCCCAAAACTACCTCCCTGACGTCTAACCCCCCCCCCCCCCCCCCCCCGCAAATTCTCAGGTGCCGCCATAGGCGCCTATACAATTACCAGCACCCATTATTAACCGGCACCCAATTTTCACTCCAGTGCCCAAGTAAATAAAAAAGGCAGTCCGCCTATGGCGGCGTCCAATTAGTGCACTTGCCCCATGCGCTCAACTTTACTGATTTGTCCAAAACCACCTGCAAGGTATAAAGGGCTTAAAAAGACCGAAAAACACTCTACAATATTGACAATACAGTGGGTTGCAAAAGTATTCAGTCCCCTTGAAGTTTTCCACATTTTCTCACATTACTGCCACAAACATGAATCAATTTTATTGGAATTTTACTTGAAAGACCAACACAAAGTGGTGTACACGTGAGAAGTGGAACGAAAATCATACATGATTCCAAACATTTTTTACAAATAAATAACTGCAAAGTGGTGTGTGCGTAATTATTTAGCCCCCTTTGGTCTAAGTGCAGTCAGTTGCCTATAGACATTGCCTGATGAGTGCTAATGACTACATAGAGTGCAGCTGTGTGTAAACTAATGTCAGTACAAATACAGCTGCTCTGTGAGGGCCTCAGAGGTTGTCTAAGAGAATACTATGAGCAACAACACCATGAAGTCCAAAGAACACACAAGACAGGTCAAGGATCAAGTTATTGAGAAATTTAAAGCAGGCTTAGGCTACAAAAAGATTTCCAAAGCCTTGAACATCCCACGGAGCACTGTTCAAGCGATCATTCAGAAATGGAAGGAGTATGGCACAACTGTAAACCTACAGTTGTACCTACAGTTGTACCTACAAGGCCATCCACCTAAACTCACAGGCCGAACAAGGAGAGCGCTGATCAGAAATGCAGTCAAGAGGCCCATGGTGACTCTGGACGAGCTGCAGAGATCTACAGCTCATGTGGGAGACTCTGTCCATAGGACAACTATTAGTCATGCACTGTACAAAGTTGGCCTTTATGGAAGAGTGGCAAGAAGAAAGGCATTGCTAACAGAAAGCATAAGAAGTCCCGTTAGCAGTTTGCCACAAGCCATGTGGGGGACACAGCGACCATGTGGAAGAAGGTGCTCTGGTCAGATGAGACCAAAATGGAACTTTTTGGCCAAAATGCAAAACGCTATGTGAGGCGGTAAACTAACACTGCACATCACTCAGAACACACCATCCTCACTGTCAAATATGGTGGTGGCAGCATCATGCTCGGGGGGTGCATCTCTTCAGCAGGGACAGGGAAGCTGGTCAGAGTTGATGGGAAGAAGGAAGGAGCCAATAACAGGGCAATCTTGGAAGAAAACCTCTTGGAGACTGCAAAAGACTTGAGACTGGGGCGGAGGTTCACCTTCCAGCAGGACAATGACCCTAAACATAAAGCCAGGACAACAATGGAATGGTTTAAAACAGGGGTGCCCAATAGGTCGATCGCAATCTACCGGTAGATCGCGACCGCCTAATCGGTAGATCGCGGCCTCTTGGCCGCGTCCCATTGAATTTAGCAGCCAGCAGCTGTATATCGCAGTTTCTGCTGCTGGCCGCTGGAGGAGAGAGCCTGGCCAATCAGGGGAGTGGAGGAGAGAGCCTGGCCAATCAGGGGAGGGGAGGAGAGAGCCTGGCCAATCAGGGGAGGAGAGGCGCACAGCCAATCAGGGGAGGAGAGGCGCGCAGCCAATCAGGAGAGGAGAGGCGCGCAGCCATTCAGGAGAGGAGAGGCGCGCAGCCATCCAGGAGAGGAGAGGCGCGCAGCCAATCGGGTGGAAAGGCGGAAAACGTCCGAGTTCCGACTCCACTCACGCTGCCCACCGGAGCCAGGCCTGAAGACCTGGACGCCACCGGCCCTATATCCAGGTAACCTATACTGAAGGGACCTATACCCGGCTAACCTATACTGAAGGGACCTATACCCAGCTAACCTATACTGAAGGGACCTGTACCCGGCTAACCTATACTGAAGGGACCTATACCCGGCTAACCTATACTGAAGGGACCTATACCCTGCTAACCTATACTGAAGGGACCTATACCCTGCTAACCTATACTGAAGGGACCTATACCCGGCTAAACTATACTGAAGGGACCTATACCCAGCTAAACTATACTGAAGGGACCTATACCCGGCTAGCCTATACTGAAGGGACCTATACCTAACTACATTTCCGGGGGGGGGGTGCATTTGAAACACCGGTAGATCTCCTGGCCTCGGCGAATTTTAAAGTAGCTCGCGAGCCGAAAAAGTGTGGGCACCCCTGGTTTAAAACAAAACATGTCCACGTGTTAGAATGGCCCAGTCAAAGTCCAGATCTAAATCCAATCTGAGCTGGAGCTGTTTTGCAAAGAAGAATGGGCACGGATTTCAGTCTCTAGATGTGCAAAGCTAGTAGAGACATACCCTAAAAGACTGGCAGCTGTAATTGCAGCAAAAGGTGGTTCTACAAAGTATTGACTCAGGGGGCCGAATAATTACGCACACCCCACTTGGCAGGTATTTATTTGTAAAAAATGTTTGGAATGATGTATGATTTTCGATCCACTTCTCACATGTACACCACTTTCTATTGGTCTTTCACGTGGAATTCCAATAAAATTGATGCATGTTTGTGGCAGTAATGCGACAAAATGTGGAAAACTTCAAGGGGGCCGAATACTTTTGCAACCCACTGTATTTTGTCAGAACTGAAATATACCAGTTGCTGTCAGTTATATATCAGCAGCTGTCAGTTACAACTGAATGTGCAAGGTAACGTCCATGTTTCCCTATGCCTCAAGTGGGTGATATTAAAGTTTAACAGTGTGCTGACCAGGAAGCTGTTATGAGATAATGGCCATTTTTTAAATGAAGGACAGAGAATTCCATTGATCATAGTGGACAAATGGGAGGCAGGAGAGGAGAAAGAGATTGAGGAGTAGACTACACGGGAGGTAAGTATGACCTGTGTATGGTTAATTTGACTTTTTATTTGTCAGTTCAGGTTCTCTTTAAAACAGAAGGTGTTTGTGATAATTTAGCTTAACGTGAGGAACTGTGGTTTCCCATAATGCATCCCTAAAAAATATGTCTCTCTTTATGGCCCAGAAAGCCAGGCACACATCCAGAACAAGGCAAAGAAAAGGACTGTCAGTGAATTTTGGACAGCTGGCCCCTGCTCAATTATTACAGGTCCACATTAATACATGACAGGCCACAGGTCTGACAGACAGGTCCTCTTTGGTGGTTGTTAGGAGGGGATTCAGCTGTCAGGACACTTTGTCTCTGGATGGAGAGTATAATTAGTTGAAAATCCTCCGCACTTTGCCCTGAGGGTCGCTCGCCCCATCTGCTGTAACTTGTGGTCTCCCTGAAAGGAATAATAGAAACTCACAGCTATTGTTTGGCTCGTTCCATTCATCAGATCACATAGAGACCAGATCTGACCTCCTCCACCATGATGAGTGGCCACCTCACTGCTTTCTGCTCTCATAACTGGCCCTGGTGAGTGACGGTCATCCTCTCAGCCCCCCCCCCCCCCCCCCTGCACATAGTTTGTCCAGGTTTACATAGTTCTACGCCTTCGTACACAAATCTGATAATAGTCAGCAACTGGGAATCGGGAAACGATCCCTCGGGGGGACACTTCGGGGAGGATGTTGAACGGACACATCCCTAGGCTTGAGGCTAGCAATGTGTTCTGTTATGGACGGGGGCAGAGGAACAACGATCGGCGTATGACGGAATGGCTTCAATTGGTTGTAGGGTTTAGAAATAGCCGGCGGCGTGTTTACCTGCGGGAGCGCGGGCAGCGGCGGGAGCGCGGAAAGTACGGATTTCTCCATCCCTGGGGGTTAAAGGATGAAAAAAGGGACGGAGAAATTCGTACGGGCGGGGGTAAAGTGGTTAAATACTCTTTCTCATAATTGGATTATCCTGTGTATATAGGTCAGGGGTCACTGAGCTTACCAAATCAATTGGAGTTCCAATAATTAGTTCTAAAGGCTTTGGAATCAATAAAATGACATTTTTATTTATTGCGCACTTTCTGTAAATGCAATAAACTTCATTTCACTTCTCAAATATCACTGTGTGTGTCTCCTATATGATATATTTAACTGACATTTTTTATCGTAACAACCAACGATTTATACAGGAAAATCATGACAATTAACAAGGTTGCCCAAACTTTTGCATCCCACTGTATGTGTGAGTTAGGGACTCGCATACAAATACACAATGCTATAAATAAGAATAGGTGATGATGTGTCATCAATACAGACAGTACCGGAGCCACGCTAATGGCCAATACAAATACAGCCACCGCAGACCATGTAACTACCGGGGCCCTGCAGCAGAGGGGGCCTCATACTCTCAGGCCAGGCCACATGTGTCTTTATAGGAGCAGCATGTCAAAGATGAACAATAATCCTCAGCACTCTCTATTGGATTTCCGCACACTGTCAAGCCTGCAGACACCTTGTGCTCAATACTGGAGACAGCGACTGTCACCCAAAAAAACATATATGCAGTCAGGGCTTAGTTGAAAAGGTCCTCTGATGACGGCGGCGGCAGGATGAAACCTAGTCAGGAAGGAGAACAGGCATTCTCTGAACTACAGCATTGTTGACTTTCTCAGCACTTGGCACTTTACTGGTGATAGTGCAATAGTGTATTGATGCGTTTTAAAGCAAAAGGGTACAGTGTTCATGGACCCTCTCCCTCCCCCAGCATCCACAGTGACCTCTCGCTCCACCTAGGACCCATATTGACCTCTCCCTCCCCGGCATTAGCACTGCAGTGATCCTGCCTCCCCCAGCACCCACACTGACCCCTCCCTCCCCCAGTCCGTACTTTGACTTTTCCCTCCCCCAGCAGCACCCATAGTGACCTCCTCCAGCAGCTAAACTGATCTCTCCCCCAGCACCCGCAATAACTTCCTCTTCCTGCAGCACCCACACAGACCTCTACTTCTCCCAACATCCACCCCTTCCCCCCATAGCTGGCACCCAGGCCAGTACTCACACTCACATGACACCAAGTACCTGCACCCAGGCCTCACATTGCACCTAGTACTCACATACGGCCGTGCAGCCGCACGAGGGCCCCTGAAGTTCCGTTGCTTCAGGGGCCCATTAAGTATATATATATATTTTTTTTTTTTCCCTGGGGGGCCCCGACTCCTATCCTCCCTCCCTCCCTCACCTCGGGGGGCCCCCCTCCCAGTATGCGCGGCGGGTGAGCGGCAAATACAGGACGTCTCCCGGGCTCCAGGCAGGCTCTAGAGGCTCAGCGGCCGCTTGGTCTCCAATGTCTCCAACTCTATATACGGCTCGCTACTAAACCAGGAAGTAGCGAGCAGTATACAGAGTTGGAGACATATTGGAGACCAAGCGGCTGAGCCTCTAGCGTCTGCCTGGAGCCCTGAAGACTTCCTGTATTTTCCGCTCTCCCGCCGAGCATATCGGGAGGGGGGCCCTCCGAGGTGAGGAAGGGGGGGGGGGGGGAGGATAGGAGTCGGGCCCCCCACCCGGATAGCTACCCACTCACCCGGCTACCTGCCTACCTACCTACCCACCCACCCGGCTACCTAACCACCTACCCACCCGCACCCGGCTACCTACCCACCCACCAGGCTACCTACTCACCCACCAGGCTTCCTACCTACCTACCTACCCACCCACCCGACTACCTAACCACCCACCCGGCTACCTACCCACCCAACTACCTACCTACCTACCCACCCGGCTACCTACCTAACCACCCACCCGGCTACCTACCTACCGGGCTAGTTACCAATCCACCCACCAGGCTACCTACCCACCCGGCTACCCACCCACCAGGCTGCCTACCTACCTACCCACCCACCAGGCTACCTACCTACCTACCTACCTACCGGGCTAGTTACCAACCCACCCACCAGGCTACCTACCCACCTGGCTACCCACCCACCAACCCACCAGGCTACCTACCCACCCAGCTACCCAGCCACCTACCAGGCTACCTACCCACCCGGCTAAGGGCTACCTACCCACACACCCACCAGGCTTCCTACCTACCTACCCACCCAGCTACCTACTTACCTACCCACCCGGCTGCCTACCTACCGGGCTAGTTACCAACCCACCTACCAGGCTACCTACCCACCCTGCTACCCACCCACCAGGCTGCCTACCTACCTACCCACCCACCAGGCTACCTACCTACCTACCTACTGGGCTAGTTACCAACCCACCCACCAGTCTACCTACCCACCTGGCTACCTACCCACCAGGCTACCTACCTACTCACCCACTAGGCTACCTACCCACCTGGCTACCTACCCACCAGGCTACCTACCTACTCACCCACCAGGCTACCTACCCACCCACCAGGCTACCTACCCATCCAGCTACCCAGCCACCCACCCGGCTACCTACCCACCCACCCACCAGGCTACCTACCCACCCGGCTACCTACTCACCCACCCACCAGGCTACCTACCCACCCGGCTAAGGGCTACCTACCCACCCACCAGGCTACCTACCTACCCACCCACCCGGCTACCTAAAATCAGGCTACCTACCCACCCGGCTACCCACCCACCAGGCTTCCTACCCACCCAGCTAACCAGCCACCCACCCGGGTACCTACCCACCCACCAGGCTACCTACCCACCCGGCTAAGGGCTACCTACCCACCCACCAGGCTGCCTACTTACCTACCCACCCACCAGGCTACCTATCCACCCACCCACCTGGCTACCTATCCACCCAACCACCCATGGGAGCTGCGCGCCGGATGGAGGCTGGGACAGGAGGTCTGCTGCTGCAGGTGAGTAAATGTTTTTGTTTTTTTATTTATATTAGCAGGTGTATGTTCTGGGCAGGTCTGCCACATGATTGCATGTATTTTCTGCGCAAATCTGCCGACATGATTGCACGTATTTTCTGGGCATATCTGCCGACTTGATTGCACGTATTTTCTGGGCATATCTGCCGACATGATTGCACGTATTTTCTGGGCATATCTGCCGACATGATTGCACATATTTTCTGGGCATATCTCCCGACATGTTTGCACGTATTTTCTGGGCATATCTTCCGACATGATTGCACGTATTTTCTGGGCATATCTGCCGACATGATTGCACGTATTTTCTGGGCATATCTGCCGACATGATTGCACGTATTTTCTGGGCATATCTGCCGACATGATGTGTATTTTCTTGAGAAAACCTGCACAATTATGTGAATTTTCTGGGGAAAGGGTCACCAAAACTTGGGCCCACTGTCTTTGCGTTGCACTTTTCAAGGGAACCTGAGGTGAGAATAATCTTGAGGCTGCCATATTTCTCTCCTTTTAAGCAATACCAGTTGTCTGGCTGCCGTGCTGGTCCTCTGCCTCTTATTCTTTCAACCATAGACCCTGAACCAGCATGCAGCAGGTCAGGGGTTTCTGACAACATTGTCAGAACTGAGAAGATTAGCTGCATGCTTGTTGCTGGTGTAATTCAGTTTATTACTGCAGCCAAATAGATCAGCAGGGCCGCCAGGCAACTAGTATTGTTTAAAAGGAAATAAACCCTCACCCCGGGTTCGCTTTAAATTACAGTTAGCTCCACCCTCATCCGGTCATTGCCACGCCCATTTTTTGCCGCAGGTTCTGTTCACACCTATTTTTTGCCGCGTCGTAGGGGCCCACAATTGCAATTTTGCACAGGGGCCCACTGCTGGCTGTGTCCGCCACTGGCCCCCACTATCTGCATCAAGCACCCACTTAACCAGTACCCACACCCAAAGTATCTGCATTCAAAATCTATGTGATGCCCAAAGCCCGCCCATAGCCGGCACCAAGTACAGGCATGGCACCAAGTATTCGCACCCATGTCACACCCAGTTCCTGCACCCAGCACCCACATGACATCCAGTACACGCACCCAGATCTCACATGGCACTTAGTACTTGCAATCAACCCTCCCCCATGACACTTGATACCCACCTATAGCCAGAACCCACATGACACCCTGTACCCGCACCCAGAACCCACACGGCACCCAGCATCTACAACAGCACCCACATGACACCCAGCCAGAAACGAGTAGGGGAGACCATGCCATGCGAGGGAATAAAGGGACGAGGCCCCTTTTTTAAATTAAGCACCCCCCACTTAAGGACCCTCTGCACGGCCTTGATGGAGAGACAGCTGTGATGAGATGAGACAGGCAGTGATGATGGAGAGACAGCTGTGGTGGGATGAGACAGACAGTGATGATGGAGAGACAGCTGTGGTGAGATGAGACAGGCAGTGATGATGGAGAGACAGCTGTGGTGGGGTGAGACAGACAGTGCTTATGGAGAGACTGCTGTGGTGGGATGAGACAGGCAGTGATGATGGAGAGACAGCTGTGGTGGGATGAGACAGGCAGTGGTGATGGAGAGACAGCTGTGGTGGGATGAGACAGGCAGTGATGATGGAGAGACAGCTGTGGTGGGATGAGACCAGCAGTGATGATGGAGAGACAGCTGTAGTGGGATGAGACAGGCAGTGATGATGGAGAGACAGCTGTGGTGAGATGAAACAGGCAGTGATGATGGAGAGATAGCTGTGGTGAGAAGAGACAGGCAGTGATGATGGAGAGACAGCTGTGGTGGGATGAGACAGGCAGTGATGATGGAGAGACAGCTGTGGTGGGATGAGAAGGGCAGTGATGATGAAGAGACAGCTGTGGAGGGATGAGACAGGCAGTGATGATGGAGAGACAGCTGTGGTGAGATGAGACAGGCAGTGATGATGGAGAGACAGCTGTGGTGGGATGAGACAGGCAGTGATGATAGAGAGACAGCTGTGGTGGGATGAGACAGGCAGTGATGTTGGAGAGACAGCTGTGGTGGGATGAGACAGGCAGTGATGATGGAGAGACAGCTGTGGTGAGATGAGACAGGCAGTGATGATGGAGAGACAGCTGTGGTGAGATGAGACAGGCAGTGATGATGGAGAGACGGCTGTGGTGGGATGAGACAGGCAGTGATGATGGAGAAAAAGCTGTGGTGGGATGAGACAGGCAGTGATGATGGAGAGACAGCTGTGGTGGGATGAGACAGGCAGTGATGATGGAGAGACGGCTGTGGTGGGATGAGACAGGCAGTGATGATGGAGAAAAAGCTGTGGTGGGATGAGACAGGCAGTGATGATGGAGAGACAGCTGTGGTGGGATGAGACAGGCAGTGATGGAGAGACAGCTGCGGTGGGATGAGACAGGCAGTGATGATGGAGAGACAGCTGTGGTGGGATGAGACAGGCAGTGATGGAGAGACAGCTGTGGTGGGATGAGACAGGCAGTGATGATGGAGAGACAGCTGTGGTGAGATGAGACAGGCAGTGATGATGGAGAGACAGCTGTGATGAGATGAGACAGGCAGTGATGATGGAGAGACAGCTGTGGTGGGATGAGACAGGCAGTGATGGCGAGACAGCTGTGGTGGGATGAGACAGGCAGTGATGGAGAGACAGCTGTGGAGCGATGAGACAGGCAGTGGTGATAGAGAGACTGCTGTGGTGGGATGAGACAGGCAGTGGTGATGGAGAGACAGCTGTGGTGGGATGAGACAGGCAGTGATGGATAGACAGCTGTGGTGGGATGAGACAGACAGTGATGATGGAGAGACAGCTGTGGTGGGATGAGACAGGCAGTGATGATGGAGAGACAGCTGTAGTGGGATCATCACTGCCTGTCTCATCCCACCACAGCTGTCTCTCCATCACTGCCTGTCTCATCCCGTTGGCTAAGGGTGTAATGGTTAAGGGCTCTGCCTCTGACACAGGAGACCAGGGTTCGAATCTTGGCTCTGCCTGTTCAGTAAGCCAGCACTAATTCAGTAGGAGACCTTTGGCAAGTCTCCCTTACACTGCTACTGCCACTAGAGCGCGTCCTAGTGGCTGCTACTCTGCTCTGGCGCTTTGAGTCCGCAAGGAGAAAAGCGCAATATAAATGTTATTTGTCTTGTCTTGTCTTTGTCATCCTACCACAGCTGTCTCTCCATCATCACTGCCTGTCTCATCCCACCACAGCTGTCTCTCTATCACTGCCTGTCTCATCCCACCACAGCCGTCTCTCCATCATCACTGCCTGTCTCATCCCACCACAGCTGTCTCTCCATCATCACTGCCTATCTCATCTCACCACAGCTGTCTCTCCATCATCACTGCCTGTCTCATCCCACTACAGCTGTCTCTCCATCATCACTGCCTGTCTCATCCCACTACAGCTGTCTCTCCATCATCACTGCCTGTCTCATCCCACCGCAGCTTTCTCTCCATCATCACTGCCTGTCTCATCCCACTACAGCTGTCTCTCCATCATCACTGCCTGTCTCATCCCACCACAGCTGTCTCTCCATCACCACTGCCTGTCTCATCCCACCACAGCTGTCTCTCCATCACTGCCTGTCTCATCCCACCACAGCTGTCTCTCCATCATCACTGCCTGTCTCATCCCACCGCAGCTTTCTCTCCATCATCACTGCCTGTCTCATCCCACTACAGCTGTCTCTCCATCATCACTGCCTGTCTCATCCCACCACAGCTGTCTCTAAATCACCACTGCCTGTCTCATCCCACCACAGCTGTCTCTCAATCACTGCCTGTCTCATCCCACCACAGCTGTCTCTCCATCATCACTGCCTGTCTCATCCCACCGCAGCTTTCTCTCCATCATCACTGCCTGTCTCATCTCACCACAGCTGTCTCTCCATCATCACTGCCTGTCTCATCCCACCACAGCTGTCTCTCCATCATCACTGCCTGTCTCATCCCACCACAGCTGTCTCTCCATCATCACTGCCTGTCTCATCCCACTACAGCTGTCTCTCCATCATCACTGCCTGTCTCATCCCACCACAGCTGTCTCTCCATCATCACTGTCTGTGGAGAGACAGCTGTGGTGGGATGAGACAGGCAGTGAGGATGGAGAGACAGCTGTGGTGGGATGAGACAGGCAGTGATGATGGAGAGAAAGCTGTGGTGGGATGAGACAGGCAGTGATGATGGAGAGACAGCTGTGGTGGGATGAGACAGGCAGTGATGATGGAGAGACAGCTGTGGTGGGGTGAGACCGGCAGTGATGATGGAGAGACAGCTGTGGTGGGATGAGACAGGCAGTGATGATGGAAAGAAAGCTGCGGTGGGATGAGACAGGCAGTGATGATGGAGAGACAGCTGTGGTGGGATGAGGCAGGCAGTGATGGAGAGACAGCTGGGGTGGGATGAGACAGGCACTGCTGATGGAGAGACAGCTGTGGTGGGATGAGACAGGCAGTGATGATAGAGAGACGGCTGTGGTGGGATGAGACAGGCACTGCTGATGGAGAGACAGCTGTGGTGGGATGAGACAGGCAGTGATGATAGAGAGACAGCTGTGGTGGGATGAGACAGGCAGTGGTGATGGAGAGACTGCTGTGGTGGGATGAGACAGGCAGTGATGATAGAGAGACAGCTGTGGTGGGATGAGACAGGCAGTGATGATAGAGAGACAGCTGTGGTGTGATGAGACAGGCAGTGATGATGGAGAGACAGCTGCGGTGGGATGAGACAGGCAGTGATGATGGAGAGACAGCTGTGGTGGGATGAGACAGGCAGTGATGATGGAGAGACGGCTGTGGTGGGATGAGACAGGCAGTGATGATGGAGAGACGGCTGTGGTGGGATGAGACAGGCAGTGATGATAGAGAGAGACAGCTGTGGTGGGATGAGACAGGCAGCGATGATGGAGAGACAGCTGTGGTGGGATGAGACAAGCAGTGATGATAGAGAGAGACAGCTGTGGTGGGATGAGACAGGCAGTGATGGAGAGACAGCTGTGGTGGGATGAGACAGGCAGCGATGATAGAGAGACAGCTGTGGTGGGATGAGACAGGCAGTGATGATGGAGAGACAGCTGTGGTGGGATGAGACAGCCAGCGATGATAGAGAGACAGCTGTGGTGGGATGAGACAGGCAGTGATGATAGGGAGAGACAGCTGTGGTGGGATGAAGGTCAGGTTGGATTCCTCCAGTGGGGCGGTCTCTCTCTGTCTCTGTTTCTCCTCCTCCTCTGGTCCTCGCTCTCCCTCCCATCTTCCCTGGAATCTCCATCCTTTGCCTCCTGCAGCATCCTTCCCTCCGCTCCTTCCTTACCCCATCCCCCCCCTCCTGCCCCATCACCGCTCTGTCAGTCCATCTGTCTGTTTGGGTGTTGTGTGTGTGTGTGTGTGAGGGTGTGTGACACGCAGGGAGCCATTGTGTGTATGTGTACCTCTATGTGTGTGTGTGTCATTGTGTGATTGTACATACTGTATGTGATACGTGTGTGCAATGTATACAATGTGTGAATCTGCGTACACACGGTGTGTATAGTGTCCGCACAGTGTGTACAGTGTGTGTGTGTGTATAGTGTGTGTCAGCACTGTGTGTGTCCGCACAGTGTGTGTGTGTGCGGTGTGTTTACATGCAGCCTCAGTGTCAGGCGCTCTTACACGCTGCACCAGGCGTGTCACCCTTCTCATGTCACACACACTCGCATGCACGTGTGACCTCAGCGCGGGGTGCAGGCTCCAGGTGTGTGGGGGCCCCGGGCCCCAGCTGGGGGTCTGATTCCCGGATGGATTTGCCTCTGCATGGGGCAGTTTGCTCCTGACTGTGGCCATGTCCCCCCCAGCATCGGCTGCCAGCGACAGTAGCACCGTCTCAGTGCCCCGAGAGGAGACCGAGGCCGTGCGGGAGCTGGTAAGTGATCCTTTACCTGTACCTACCTCTGTGTGCCATCTACCTGTACATACTCACCTCTACTGGAAGCAGTAAATATTTTTTTACTATCGGAATTACTGGGCACCCAAATTTCCAAGCACCTTTTTTTCCATGTACGTCCTCTGCTTACCTACCTCTGTGTGCCACCTGCCTAAACCTACCTCTATGCTACCTACCTGTACCTTCCACTGTTTGCCACCTGTCTATACTTCACCACTATGTGCCTCCTACCTGTACCTACCACCACGTGCCACCTACCTATACCACTGTGTGCCACCTACCTGTACCTACCACTGTGTTCTGCCTACCTATCCATACCTGTGCCACTTCCTATACTTACAATTATGCGCCACCTACCTCTATGTGCCACCTACCTGTACCTACTACTGTGTGACAGGTATCTGCTCTACCTATCCCTGTGTGCCACCTACTTGTACCTTTCTCTGTGTGCCAATCAGCTGTACCTACTATGCTTAGGCTCCTGCCTGTACCTACCACTGAGTACCACCTACCTGTACTTACCTACCATATGCTAACCTGAACCTACTTTTGTTTACAATCTACCTGTGCCAAACCTATATCTCTATAGCACACCCACCTTTGTACACCAAGTACACTTACTTAGCTCTGTACACCACCTACCTGCCTTTATTTTGTACACATACTTAGTACTGTATCTGTGCTGGGTGAGGATAGGCTGTGCCTTGTATGCTGCCGCTGGGATAGTACATGGAGATGGGGGGATATCCTGATTATGGGGTGTAGGCAGACATTGCTGTGAGGGGTATAAGGGTTAAGTACCTCTCACCTGTGCTCCAGAGATCCCCCACAATCCCCTTCTCTCTCCGCAGCAGCTGATTGGAGGAGGTGAATCTGGGGAGAGAAAGCAGGAGGGGGGTCAGCATACAGTTACAATGAGCTGTCAAAGCGCAGAGTATTTATAGAGCTGCAAAATATTCATTGTCACCTTTATAAATAACACCTGCCAGGCGCAGCTCACACCTTCCATGCTGGGGGGAGGGGAGATAATCACAGCAACAAACAGCCACTCAGCTTCCATCTGCACAGGGCAGTTATCATTGCAGAATGTGACCTGTGATTGGTTGGTGAAGCTTCCACTGCTTCATAAAGGGCTCCATGCCTAACCATTCCATAATATGGTGGCAACGAGGGTAGTGGGGGGTGTGCTGGGACATGTAGTGCCTCAGGGACAGATAAACATGTGACTGCATTTGTATAGGGGAATAATGGTGCCTGAAGTGGGAGGAATATGGAAGCTGCCCTATTTATTTCCCTTCAAAGGGTATGTGAAGTGAAAAGAAACTTATGATATAATGAATTGTATGTGTACTACAGGCTACAGCTAAGAAACAGAGCATTAGTAGCAAAGAAACGAGCCTCATATTGTTTCCAGTACAGGAAGAGTTAAGGTAGCCATACATTGAGTGGTGATGAGCCGATTGGACCAAGAGACAGACAGAGACCGAGACCGTGGGCAGCACGGTGGTGTAGTGGTTGGCGCTTTCGCCTTGCAGCACTGGGTCCTCGGTTGGAATCCCAGCCAGGGCAACATTTGAGTTTGTATCTTCTCCCCGTGTCTGCGTGGGTTTCCTCAGGGCACTCTGGTTTCCGCCCACATCCCAAAAACATACAGATAAGTTAATTGGCTTCCCCCTAAATTGGAGACTAGACTACAATACATACACTACATGATACATACACATAGGACATATGACTATGGTAGGGACTAGATTGTGAGCTCTGAGGGACAGTTAGTGCGAAGACAATATATACTATGTACAGCGCTGCGGAAGATGTCAGCGCTATATAAATACTAAATAATAATAAAGAGACAAATCTCTGTCGGCTGCCCATACACCGCAGGCCAGTTCCCAATCGGTGTCATGCTGAAATCGATCCAGAATCAGCCTTGTGACGCCGCATCCGACTGCCTCTCCGCCCTGACGCTATCCCCCTAATGATAAATGTCCCCCCGGTGCCCAGTGCAAGTAATAAATACATTTACTGTCCATGACCTACTCTTGTCCCCCGCTGGCTCCAGACGCACTCTGTTCTCCATTCAAGCGCGCCACGTGGTTCCCTAGTAACATGGCCTCGTGTGTGACGTCTGACGTCATACGCGCGCTTTTACTAAACAACAACGTGGGGCGCGCGTGTATGGAGAGCGGAGTGCACCCGGTGCCAGCAGAAGAACATGCGGAGTTTGTGGACAGGTAATGTAGGGGTTTTGTCGCGTTTGTCAATCGTCCCGAAATTGCACCCCGTTACTGCCACGCACCCGATCGAGCAAGTCTCACTGTACCCCTTGGCCTCACTTCCAGTGACATCATCACCCTGCACAAGCCTTGCTCTCCTCCTGTGACATCCCCACCCTGCACCAGCCTTCTCTCATCTCTTGTGACATCATTCCCCTGCACAAGCCTTGCTCTCCTCCTGTGACATCCTCACCCTGCACCAGCATTGCTCTCCTCCTGTGACATCCTCACCTGCACAAGCCTTCTCTCACTTCCTGTGATATAACCCAGCACCAGCCTGCCCTCACCTCCTGTGATATCATCATCACCCTGCACCCTCCTTGCCTTACTTCCTGTGACATCATTCTTATGCACCAGCCTGTTCTCACCTCCTGTGACATAATCATTCTGCAACAGCCTGCCCTTATCTGTGACATCATCATAAGGTTAGGCATCAGTAGTGGGAGGGTTCAGTGTGAGAGTGGGCTGAGTTCTAGTTATAGTAAAATACCAGTATTTTTTACATATAGCCCGAAAGCTGCTTGCTAGATATTGGATACTTACTCATAGTTCCCAACTGTCCCTCTTTTGGAGGGACAGTCCCTCTTTGGGAGCCCTGTCCCTCTGTCCCTTTTTCCTCCTCATTTGTCCCTATTTCAGGACTTTGTCCCTCTTTCTATGTAAATATATATATTTCTATACTAAAAAATGTGTTTGATTGACTCTAAAGTTTATTCCCATCCTGATTGATATATTACTAATTTTAAAATGTCAATATGAAGGAAAATGAACCAGGATAGAAAGGACCAGTGTGATTTGAATTATAAAACAAAATATTTATCTTATGAAATCTTCATGGTATGCGTGACTAGGGGCATGATGGGGGAGTTACCAGGGGTGACAGGCTTAAGTGTCCCTCTTTCTCATCTCAAAAAGTTGGGAGGTATGCAGTGGCGTAGCCAAGGAGCTGTGGGCCCTGATGCAAGTTTTAAAATGGGGCCCCCCAAGCACTCTATACATAACAATTAATACGGCGCACCAACACCTACCAATGGCAACTACAGTGTCAGAGGTGCAAGAAGGGAATGGGGAACAGCTTGTTAATGATTACTACTATTCAATGTATCTGTAGAAGTGATTATTATGAGCACAGGACCAATAGAAAGCTAATACTGTAGTTGAGGGAGGGCCCTTCGGGGCCCCTCTGGCCCAAGGGCCCTGATGCGGTCGCAACCTCTGCAACCCCTATTGCTACGCCCCTGGAGGTATGCTTTACTGCATTACCCACTCGCTCTGAATGGATTAGCTGTGTTAACAAAGTTATCCCCCTAAGAAAGGCTATATATGAAAAAGGGGCACTCTTCCTAGACTGACCCTCTTTCATACAACTTCTCTTAAAGAACCACTTGAACACCACCTAATGCCCTCACTGTCAACTTTATAAGTTGCAGATACTGCATTATTGTAACAGGCTGAGTTACTATTGTAGTTTTTGGTGTTTTTTTTTTATTTGGGGGGGGGGGGGGGTGTTAAGTTTATCTGAAGGTATGTCAGGTTATCAGTATATATATATATATATATATATATATATATATATATATATATATATATATTACGGAAGTGTAAAATCCTGTATCTTTGATCTGATATTTCCAATACTGTTGTATTGTATCTACTTTTTTATATTATGATCAATAAACTTGACTTGCTTTCAAAAAAAATATCGATATTTAATACCGATATTTTTCAATCATTTTTACACTTTAATAGCAAAGGTATCAGTAAATTTACAGATATTCCACTATCAGGATTACTGAACACCCAAATTTCTAGGCGCCCTTTTTTGACGTATGCGCTGGGGTCTTCCTTCATATCTGGAAGCCTCTAGCATACCTCCCAACTTTTTGAGATAAGAAAAAGGAACACTTAAGCCACACCCATGCCGCACCTCTAAATCCCCCCCCCCCCCCCCCCCCTCCTTTCCCCTCATCATATATCAATTTACAGGATGAGAATAAAGTTTAGCGTCAATTAAACTCATTTTTCAATAGAAAAATACAGATATTTACATAGATCTGTACATCAGTCCTGAAAGAGGAACAAATGAGGAAGAAAGAGGGACAGAGGGATTCGGTTCCCAAAGAGGGACAATTGGGAGCTATGCTCTAGTGTTGGATATTCCTAATATACAGGGCTGCCATCAGAAATTTTGGGACCCCTCACACATCATCAGGCCTGGGCCCCCCTCCCTGGGCTCACCCACTGGTTGTTGTGCCCACCCACTGGCCACAGCGTGATGCGGCAAAAAGTGGGTGTGACATGGCATGTTGTGGGTGGAGCCAAATACCAGCAAAATACAGGTAATCCCCAGTTAACAAATGAGATAGGGACTTGTAGGTCTGTTCTTAACCTTTATCCGTTCTCTTTTGTCCCCCTCTTTTCTTTCTGTGCCTCTTTTTTCCCCCTCTGTCTCACCTCAGTTTGTGCCTCTTTTATGTCCCTCTGTGTGACCTCATGTCCCTGTCTCATCTCTTTTCTCCCTGTGTCTCTTTTGTCTGCCTCTGTTACCCCTGTGCCTCTTTTATACACCTGTGTTACCTCTTGTCCCCTTCTGTCTCAGCTCGTCCCCCTGCCCTGGCCAGGTATAGGTGCCCCCAGTATAGGTATCCAGGCATAGGTGCCCCCAGTATAGGTAGCCAGGTATAGGTGCCCCCAGTATAGGTAGCCAGGTATAGGTTCCCCCAGTATAAATAGCCAGCTATAGGTGGTGCCCCAGTATAGGTAGCCTGGTGTAGAAGCCCCCCAGTATAAGTAGCCTGGTACAGCTGGTGCCCCAGTATAGGCCAGCAAGATACAGGTGCCCCCAGTATAGGTATTCAACTTATAGGTGGTGCCCCGGTATAGGTAGCCTGGTATAGTTGCCCCCAGTATAGGTAGCCTGGTATGGGTGGTGCACCAGTATAGTTTAGCCAGGTACAGGTGCCCCCAGTATAGGTAGCAAGCTATAGGCACCCCAGTATAAGTAGCCAAGTATAGGTGGTGCCCCAGTATAGGTAGCCAGGTACAGGTGGTCACTCTTCTCTCAGTGATGGAATGCTGTGTGCTGGTTAGCGAACCACAGACCCACAGCTGGGAAACATGCGGCCCTTCCAGCGCTTTGGAAAAATCCCTGGGTCTCTCACTGCAATGTCAGTTGTACCCCCCTGATGGCTGCCCTGCTAATATATGATCAGATCTGGTCTTTATATTCGCTGCTAAATCCTAAAGCTTTTCTTAGGTTTGATAACTCAGGTTTAAAGGGAACCCGGGGTGAGAATAATATGGAGGCTGCCATATTTATTTCCTTTTAAGCAATACCAGTTACCTGGCTGCCCTTCTGATCCTCTGCCTCTAATACTTTCAACCATAGAACCTGAACAAGCATGCAGCAGGTCAGGGGTTTCTGACAATAACTAATCAGTGACTCCCCTCTGCCTCCTGTGTGCCAACAACCATTCAATCACCAGGAGCTTCCATCCCCCACTGTGTGCCAATAACCATCCAATCACCAGAGGCTCCCCTCCTACTTTCTGCCAACCACTATCCAATCACCAGGAACTCCTTTTCCCCGCAATGTGCTAACAACCATCCAAGCACCAGGGTCCCTTGGTGTAAGGAGGAGAGAAAAATCACAGTGCTCTAGCAATGCTGATTGCTATATTCAGTGGAAAAGGGCCATGGACTGTCAGCCTCGCAGCCACAGAAACAAGTTGGATTTATACTTTTTTTTAGCCCCTACTCCAAGTTAACTGGGGCTCCACCTCCAAGTGCAGCAGCGCCCCTTCCATTCCATGTGCAGACCCTCTTCCATGTGTATCATCCCTGTACTGCAGCCCCTCTCTTTCATGCACAGCCCACTTGGGCATCATCTTCTCTTTTTCATGTGTTGCTCCCCATGTGCAGCTTTCCTTTTCATGTGTAGCAACCTCTATTCCATGTCCAGGTGCCCCCTTGGGATGCAGCCGCCCATGGCCTGGGCCTTGGTGGCCTTTCCAGAAATTTGGCCCTGCAAAGGAGTGCTTTTGGGAGAAGCAGGAAATTTGGGTGCCCGGAGGCGGTACCAAATTTTTGGCTCCTATGTTTACATCAGTACAATAGGGAAATGTAGGCACTTGAGGAACCCAATAAAACAGGCGGTGTCAGGGCGAAGTACCCGCTGTTTCTAGCCCCAATTCGCAAAGCGGGCAGCCCCTACTTACGCTATGTTGGTGGGCTCCCAAATTTCCCTCATGTACTGATATTAACATGGGTGCCTACAGGGCTTTTCAGACTCTTTTAGCCCCTCATAATTTCCTGGTAGTTCTGGGTCACCTTTAAAAAGCCAAGTGATCATCAACGGTTGTCAAAAACTGCTATCTTGCCTAAGGCCCCATTTCATATTAATCCTTTTCTGGCTACCTGATTATTCTGATGGATTTGATCCACAACTCCCAGCATGAGCCCCTCCCCCGTATCACCTCTCTCTCGGGCGGCCGCGGGCCGTGTCTCCGGGAATGACGCCGTGTCCTTGGTGGAAATGAAATGGGAGATTCCCGAGGGATTTCTCTCCTGGTACATTGAGGTATTCTATCTCCTCGCTGGATGTGATTCTAACTTCTCTGCAGTCTCCTCTCTGCATCCTGTTAGAGATCTCAACTAGTCATTCAACCAGTGGCTGGAGATCATAACTAGTCAGTCAAACAGCCGCTCCTCAAATTATGATCATGTGGTCTGTCTAACCACCTGTCACAATAACCCTCCAATAGCAGTATTAGGGTGGCGGATCAGGTCAATCGGACCTGAACTGATCTCTGCTGACATCAGATGTTGTGGAGCAAAGGGGTAAATTGATAAGTTAAGATAGACACACACTATTCAATTGTCACTCAATTTTGTTTTCTATCAATATTACGACCATATATATTGCAAACGACTAAAGACCAGCATTGCGGATCAAACTTTTGATCAAACGTAGCCCATACCCGAACTGAAATGTGACATAATGAGATAGACATGGGTATGTACAGTGCCTAGCACACAAATAAGTATGCTGTGTTCCTTTTTTTCTTTCTCTGTCTGAAAGCGTTAAATATCAGGTATGTAAGTGGCTGACTCAGTTCCGACTCAGACAGGAAGTGACTACAGTGTGACCCTCACTGATAAGATATTCCCATTTTTATCTCTTTCTTACTCTCAGAAGCCATTTTCTGCTAGGAAAGTGTTTTATAGTTGGAATTTCTTATCAGTGAGGGTCACACTGTAGTCACTTCCTGTCTGAGTCAGAACTGAGTCAGCCACTTGCATACCTGCTATTTAACTCTTTCAGGCAGAGAAATATAAAAAGGAACACAGCATAGGTATTTGTGTGCTAGGCACTGTACATACACATGTCTATCTCATTATGTCACATTTCAGTTCGGGTATCCTTTAAAGTAAACCTGAGACAAACACAATAAAACAATTGATGTATACTTACCTGGGGCTTCCTGTAGTTCGTGGGCTCCTTTGGTGTCCGTTTGGTCTCCTCCATTCTCCTACTGTCAGCTCCGGTAGTCAGGGACTACTGCGCATGCGCCTCTTTGGTCAGAGGGAGGAGGTGGGTGGGGAGTACAGGAGGGATCAGAAGCAGGAGCTGGGAGGGGCACTGGAGGGAGAAGAGGGAGGAGGTGGGCTTTGGTACAGGAGGGAGCATCAATTGTTTTATTAAGTGATCAGGAAAATTTAACAATTTGGTTGTATTATGTATGGAACTGATAATTGTAGATGGTTAGATTAATATAATGGTCCTTTTTTTTGTGTCTCCACAGCAAAGGCCAGTGAAGCAGTCCTTCAGCAAGTCGCTATGCCGCGAGTCTCATTGGAAATGTCTTCTTCTGTCTCTGCTCATCTACAGCTGCATGGGTGCTATGACCTGGTGTCACGTTACCAAAGTCACCCGCCTGACCTTCGACAGCGCCTACAAAGGCAACTCTATGATGTACCATGACAGTCCCTGTTCCAACGGCTATGTCTACATACCTCTGGCGTTCCTGGTGATGCTCTATGTGGTTTACCTGGTAGAATGTTGGCACTGCTACACACGCAATGAGTTGCAGTATAAGGTGGACCTGGAGAGCGTCCAGGAGCGGGTGCAAAGGATGCAGCAGGCCACGCCCTGCATCTGGTGGAAGGCCATTAGCTACCACTATGTACGTAGGACTCGGCAGGTGACCCGTTACCGGAATGGAGATGCATACACAACTACCCAGGTCTACCACGAACGTGTCAACACCCATGTAGCCGAATCAGAATTTGACTACACCAATTGTGGAGTGAAAGACGTCTCCAAAGATCTGACTGGTCTGGATAGCTATCCGGTCACTCGACTGAGGTTCACAAAATGCTTCAGCTTCGCAAATGTGGAGTCTGAAAACTCCTACCTGACCCAGAGGGCTCGTTTTTTCACGGAGAATGAGGGCTTGGATGATTACATGGAGGCCCGGGAGGGAATGCACTTGAAAAATGTGGACTTTAAGGAATACATGGTTGCATTTTCTGATCCGGACAACCTTCCATGGTACGTCTCCCACTATGTATTCTGGGTGACAGCTCTCCTCACTCTATCCTGGCCTCTGAGGGTCTTGAACGAGTACCGGACCTCGTATGTCCATTATCACGTAGAGAAGCTCTTTGGTTTTGAATTTACACCAGTGACTCCTGCGGATGATCGCACCTTGTGTCGGAGAATGCCACGAGTTAATACCATTGACAGCACAGAGCTGGAATGGCACATACGGTCTAACCAGCAGCTGGTGCCCAGCTACTCCGAAGCAGTTCTTATGGATCTGGTGGGCATTTCCTCTACTTACTCTGAATGCCGATACACACGGGGCTTTCGTCAGAACTGTGATAGGTGCCACCGTACCATGAGCAGCTCCTCCATTTTCTCCCGTAGCGCTCTCAGCATATGTAATGCCAGTCCCAGAATACCTTTCAGCAGCAGTCGCTTCTCTCTGGGACGCTTGTACGGATCACGTCGCAGCTGCCTGTGGCAAAGTCGCAGTGAAAGCCTCAACGACCAGGGTTGCCCTACTGAGCAGACCCGGCTGTCTAGCCAGGTAACGGTGGAAGAGGAGGAACCACCCGCATACCAGGATGCCCTCTATTTCCCTATCCTCATTGTCCACCGTAATGAAGGCTGCACAAACCATGACCACCGCCGCCTCCACCGCAATGGCTCTTGTGTAGAAACGTCACTGTGAGAAGACTCAGGAACATCTTGAAACAAAAGTCTCTGTGCTATCATCTCAAGAAATGGAGGAGATGACTTCATTGTGTGATGGTAAGGGGCAGCCCAGCAACATGCAAAAATACACATGGCGCGTACCAGATGCCAGCTAACTGTGGCATCCATGAATCTAAACCCAGTAGAAGGTAGATTTTTAGGAAGTCTCAACATGAGCAAGTGGTCAAGGAATGGTGACACAGGAGGATAATTATTCACACAAAAAAACTTTGAGGGATCTAGCCATATCAACCCTGTACAATGTCCACAATGATCTACAAAACTTACTGCCAAGAACCAAACCACCACACCAGTGTGGGGGAGTGTACGCGACCAATACTGATTTAACCCAGATAAAGGACTGGAGCTTTGGCACTGGGTGGACCGTACAGGCCAAAATATTTGATATTCAGTAGCAAATAATTAGGCAATAGCTCATCCATTGCTTAGCACGTCACATCCATCCACAGGTCATCTTCCACTGTGTTTTTACCTTGTTCTCGGGACACGGTTATCACAATTGAATCTTACACGGAGTAGTATTTTGCACTGCGGGGAATTGTGGGCCGGGAAATGTACTCTGGGAAGGAAGAACATTCAACTCAGCGTTTCTTACTGACGAATGTGCAATATCTCCATTAGCGACGGTTAATGGAGACATCTCCGTCCGCTAGAGGCCAATAAGCGGGAGAAAGGCTGCTGGGATTAATGGACAAGCTGCGGACCTTCTCTCTCCATTCTTTTCACACATAGTATTGGTCCTTCTCCTCCCGCAGTGTACTCCGCATGTGAATCTTCAGGTCGTGTATCCAGAGATGATCACCGATTCTCACCTCTTCCAACAGCATTATTGAGCTTCTTATTGCATGTCACCTTCTTCAGTTATGTAACAGGCAAGGCTGGCACACTTCCGTGTGTGATGTGACCCCCGGGCTGCGGTGCTTTGTCTCCACGCCAGTGTCTCTGCTGCCTTAACCCTTCACTCTCCAAAGGGGCTGCAACAAAGTGCAGAGTCATGCAGCACTGCAGGCCGAGGGAGGCGGAGCCAGGTGCTGATGTGGTTAGAGTTACACCTCAGGTCTGGTGGATGTAAAGGGGCCGCGAGGGTAAAACGAGGGGGGGTGTTTGTATACATTTATAGTAGGGAAATGTCTATAGCCTTCCATGCAATGCTAAGAAATGAAGGCTCTGCAGCTGTTGATGAACTATACGGTCCAGCATGCCTGTCCAAGTCACTCCACCAAAATGATACCCAGTGTCTGACGAAGGCTGGAGAGGACTCTAGTGGTGAGATCTCTGCTAGCTTGAGTTCCCAGCTCTACATACTTGCCACACCCATTACAAGAGATTTAGCATACACTGGTGGGTTCCTCAGCCTCTTGGGCACGCTAGTGGTAAGACCTCTGCCCTCCTGATTCCTCAGCTCTTTACACCTGTTATACATATTACCAGGAACTCCCCTCGAGTTTCTGGGCTTTCCATTTGTTTTATATTACGGAAGGTGCAACAGAGGGAGGGGGGTACCCTAACGTGGGTCAAAAATTGTCATGGAAAAATATAAGAAGCTTCCTGATTTGTCTGTAGTTGGAATGGATGGCCTCTTCGAGAGCTATGGCTCATCTGGTGAAATCTGGTGACTTTAAAGGGCATGCTTGAGCTTGTAGTTCTTCAGGAGCATCAATGACTATGTTCCCGCCTGCTTCTGTGTTACAGCCCCCTAGTTCAAGTTTCTGGGGCTCTTTATGCATATTGTGTGGAATATATCATCATTAGAAATGCACAAAGATTTGTAAATTCCACATAAAACATTTTTACATTATTCATTAGTTTTACCTATATCAATTTCAGATGCCGCAGTATGTGAACTGCCCAGTCTCCTCCCCCTACCCAATTATCACCCGCCAAGGTATTTAGGGAGGAGCTCAAGGGAGCAACAGCAAGTCTTTTCCTTTGCTCCCTCCCGCCCACATCAGGAAGCAGAGGGAGAAAGTGGGTGGGGTGAGGTGATGCCTCTGAGACAGGAAAAACAGCTCCCACTCTTTATACACTTTAATTCACAATGGGTAATCCGGGAGGGTCGAACTGATTTAATTAAAGTTTGTTAGGTCACCAAAATCAGTTAACTGCTAATTTACTAACCTTTCAGCAACCCACATTGGCTATCATTCATAAAAGTGTGTTCGGTAAAAAAAATCCATGCAGGAAAATACCGCATTCGGTATTTTAGACTTCTGTATGCTCATTCATAAAAATATTTACAGTTGCAATAGCTGTGCAGTGATTTCCCGAACTAGGCTGGCGGTAGGTTTGCATAACATGAGAAGCTGCCTAAGTTGATACATTTTCTCCGTGCAGAGACAGCGTTACTATAAAAGAGGCAGCCCCAGCTTCCCTTTAGATGTGCATTTTTTTAAAATTGCCTCTGTTTGCCCTGAATCTACGCTGAATCTGTCTAATAGTCTTTCTAAACAATTTATTTAATTTCCGCAGCTTAGAAGAACCTCAAGAAATGTTACACATGCAGGCTTTCTGATGTGAAATATATCTGAAAACAGGTACTCAAGAGGTTAAAAAAAACACAGCCTGGGTATTCTGGGATGCCTTTTTTTTGTTCTGCTCTCACTGCTGCTGCCTGGGAGATGTCCCCATTGGCCCCGTTCACATCACAAACTCGGATGGCCACGCATTCGGAACGCAACGCATGCGAACGCACGCCATCCGCGTTTGTGTGTTGCGTGACTGAAAAGTGAATGGGACAGCCACACGTTTTTACAAAAAATGCGTGCAGCATGCGTTCCCGGACCGCACAGGTCCGGAACGCATGCAGTGTGAACATCAGACATTGCACTCTATGCAATGTCTGATGTCGTGCGTGTCGGCCACCTGCACGCGTTTCCAAAACGCGGCTGGAAACGCGTGCAGTGTGAACGGGCCCTAACTTAGCTGTTCTCCGCATGCTTATCACCTCTTCCAAGGGAGCGGTATTCTGCGTACTGATACTGCCTGCTCTAATCTTTATGAATTGACATTTAGTGACGTGTTGTGATAATCACCGTACAAGGCGATAATTTAACGCTCTGCTCGGGAATGTCAGCTTTTCATGCGGTAACAGCTTTTATGAATGAACATTTTGCTAAGAGGTCGGTAAAGTCAACTGTTTTCAGCATTACCGCATGCGGGAATGCTTTATGAATGATAGCCTTTATATTCTGTTATGACTGCAATCTGAGATACCTCCAGTAGGACTGAGCGAGATCAGTTTGATGAGAAGCCTGTATGGACAGAGAGGGTGCGCTGCACACTGCTCCCCATCTCCCTGACACTTCCGTCTTCACAGCAGAGGTTCCGGCTGAGTGTCGGGAAGATTCAGAGTAGCGTGCAGCAACATAGGTACATTAACCCTCTATGCCAGGGCCTGTGCCGCCATAAATGCCCAGTCAATCTGAATATAAAGTGAATAGATCAGAATAAATTGTTTAGGAAGAGCTTATAATGCACAGATGCCTAGATTGTGCAAAGATGGTTCAATCAGATTGTAGCGTGTGTGTGTCTGCCATAATGGTCAGCTTAGTCAGGGCTGTAACAGCCATCATTGACAAGGTGAATTTGCACAGCTGATTCAGGACACAGGGGATATGTTGAAGTTTGGTTGCATTGTAGAATGTATTATTGGTGTGTCAGTGGTAAGGATGATGAATTGGGAGTCACAAAACCACCAAAACAGATCTGCATATCTGACCCCACCCACTTTCTCGCTGACATCATGCATTTATAACTGGCGGTTTTTGTTCAGGGTCTATGGCTTAAAGGGAACCTAAACTGAGAAGGATATGGATTTTTCCTTTTAAATAATTCCAGTTGCTTCACTGTCCTGCTGATCCTGTGTCTCTAATACTTTTAGCCACAGCCCCTGAACAAGCATGCAGATCAGGTGCTTTGACTGAAGTCAGACTGGATTAGCAGCATGCTTGTTTTAGGTGTGTGATTCAGCCACTACTGCAGCCAAAGAGATCAGCAGGACTGCCAGGCAACTGGTATTGTTTAAAAGCAAACATCCATATCCCTCTCAGTGTGGAATTCACACCTAAAATCAAAAACGCAAACTTTTGCGTTTTTGTGCTCTTTTTTTACCCATACCAGCGCTTGCCTGCGCGCTGCGTTTCTGGTAAAAGCGTTTTTCCAATTCGCTCCCTGACGCAAGTCAGGAAGTGAACTCTTTGACCCAGAAAAGAATAAATACAATGTATTTATTCTTAAAAACGCTCACGCAATCGCTGCACAAAGCAATTTTGTGAGCATTTTGCATTTTTCCTATACCTTCTATTGAGGCAAAAACGCCTCAAAAATGGTACAGGCACCACTTTGCTGAGCGGATCGCAAAACGAACCGCTCAGCTGTGAACTCTATCACAGGGAATCATTGCACACGCGTTTTTAGGGCGATTTTGAAAATCGGCTGCGCTTGAAAAAAGGGCAAAAACGCCCTTAGTGTGAACGAGCCCTTAAGGTTCCCTTTAATGTATTAGAGACAGAGGATCAGCAGAACAGCCATGCAATGTGCATTATTTAAAAGGAAATAAATATGTCAGCCTCCATATCCCTCTCACCTCAGGTTCCCTTTAAGGGACTACAGACATTGGAGAGATTTAGGTAACTGTCACAACCAATCCTTACCGGCTTCTGTTCTGCAGGTTGTACAATGGAGTTTAACCCAAACATGTACAACACAAGGGTCAGCAGGGCACAGTCAGGGCCAGGGAGCAGTGAGATGGTGACAGGGCGCAGTGAGAGGGGGCAAGGCGCAGTGAGATGGGTGTAGTTTGTGGTAAAACGGGGGTAGAGCGTGGTGGGACGGGGGCAGGGCGCAGTGGAAATGAGGCAGGGTGCGGTGAGATGGGCAACAGTACCGTTTTTAGGCATAGGCAAACCAGGCCAATGTCTGGAGTGACAACTGTAGGAGGGGGCACCACAAAGCTAGTTTTAGCACACCCTACTTTATGGAACTCTTATAGCAAACTGCTAGTTCCCTTAAAGTAAATCTGTAATGAAAAAAACTCCCCTGAGGGGTACTTGCCTCGGGTGGGGGAAGCCTCCGGATCCTATTGAGGCTTCCCCCGTCCTCCTCGGTCCCATGGCGGCCGTGAAAATCCTCCCAGAGCGGCGGCGATGTAAATATTTACCTCTTGGCTCCAGTGCAGGCGCAGTATCCGCTCTTCCCTCGGAGATAGGCGAAAATAGAACTACTGCGCCTGCGCAGTCCGCTCCGGCCCACGTGGCGGTGATTGACAGCGCCGATCGCGCAGGCGCAGTACAGAGCGACCTCCAGGTCGCTCTGACGTCATCGCCGGGGATCGGGTCGGAGCTCCGGCGAACGGCTGAGAGCAGAGATGCGGCGAGGGAGGTCCTGGGAGCTTGGGGCTGGAGGACGCCCCCGGTAAGTAGCGTTTGTTTTATTGAAATTGCCCGGATAACTCCTTTAAGAAAGGGAAGGATGGTCATTTTAATTAAAGGATACATGAGATGACTCACCCGGGCGTTCTACAGCCCCTAGAAGTGTCTGTGTCCCTCACCCAGTCATCAACTATTCCTTCCGTAATGGCCGGCGACCCGGCTGGGTCAGCTTCTTCTGCGCATGCACGAGTGCGTGTCCGCACCGCTCGCACTCCCGTGGTCGAGAGCATTATGCGCAGTGTAACTGCACTTGTGCAGAACGCTTCCGCCCAAGGTAGCGTGACTGCGAGCAGTGCGGTCACGCACCTGTGCATGCATAGAAGAAGCTGACCTAGCCGGGTCCCTGGCCATTACGGAAGGAACAGCTGACTCTATTTGGAATACTCAGTGTCTCATTTACCGTCCCTGAGTAATAAAACTGCGGTTGTTGGCTGCACATAAAGTGAGACACATTTATTCCGGCATTCGCCAGAACACCTTCCTTGCGGCTTGGAGCCACACACTCCTGCCTGGGCTAAGTGGGTGCACACATAACATAACGTGAAAGGCTGCGTTTTATGTCATGTTTTAGGGCCTGTTTCCACTACACACAGCTTGGATGCAGAAAAATTGACTCCAATGAATGCCTATGGGAAAATCTGTGTTTAGTGGAAACAGGCCCATAGGCATTCATTGGAGTTTTTCTGCATCCAATCTGCGTGTAGCGGAAACAGGCCTTTATGGTAATGTTATGTGCGTTTTTTTAAACGCAGATTCGTTTTTCAAGCGTTTTGCATGCGTTTTAATGCGTTTGCGGTTTGCATAAACAAAACGCAAATGCGTTTTGTATGCGTTTTTAAATTGACATTTCTGCAAATCACTAGGAAGACAACAGGAAATACATAAGAAATCTTCATTTTAAAAAAAAAAAAAAAAACGCATTAAAAAAAGGGTACTTATCCGTTAGCCGGGCGCATCCGGCAGGTGGCGACAAAACTCCACCAGAGTTACATCTTTCCCTACTATCCATGGCGGCCTGGAGGGGGAATAGTAATTAACGCCACCTGCTGGATGCGCCCGGCTAACGGATAAGTACCAAAAAAAGCATCAAAAACACATACAAAATGCATTTCCATTGACTTTCATTATGTGCGTTTTTTATGCGTTCATGCATAGTACGCAACAAAACTAGCGATTTTAAAAAACGCCAAAGTACAAACGCATACCCATGCGTTTTTTATGCGGCTCATTGAGTAACATTGGTGCATAAAATGCAGCGTTTTATGCAGCGCTGGCATTTCTGCTATGTGTGCACCCAGCCTCTGGGAAATAATGACTGGTTGACTGCTGATGGCGTTGCATGATACCATTCACTTTACATAACCAACAACAACATTTGTGGTGGCATGTGATTGCATTACACAGCATGCGTTATCATGCGTGTGCATTGCATAGAGTGTGCATCATCATGCATGTTTCCTGCAATGCACACTGTGCATGTTACGACAAAGCCCTGTCAGTGTCTATGCATTGTGTACATATTTGCGCACATTATGCAGAAATGCACAGCAAGTTACGATTAGGCCTTGGTCACATTATGGCCTCGTTTCACAAAGGTGTGATAAATGTTATCCCGGCCGTGATAAACTTAGCACGCGGGTTAGCGTGTCTACAGGTTTGCGCGCGTAATAGTAAAGGTTTGCGCACATTGACTTTCCCCGTTCATGCTCTAACATATGGGTTAGCGCGTGCATGGGGAAAGTTAATGCGCGCAAACCTTTACGCGAGCAAACCTGTAGACACGCTAACCCGCATGCTAAGTTTATCACGGCCGTGATAGCATTTCTCACAGCTTTGTGAATCAAGGCCTGTATGCGTTGCCATGCGCATCAGAAGTGCATAGAGTACACTGTCTAATGTTTAGACTACATACGCTGCGCAGCAATGCGGTGGTGATGCGTCATCGCACATCTGCACGCATTATTTGTCAAAGAGCAGCGCTGACCCATTCATAGTGGTGAATGGGATCAGCAACACACGGCAGTGCAGATGGCGCATGATTGCGGGCGTCGCGTTCCGATCACACGGCCATCTGCACTGAGAAGTGTGAACATAGCTTTTCGGCTACAAGTCCAAGCAGTGAGTTCCTGGCAAAAATTTGGGGGAGGGGTTGCCGGGGGGGCTTTGGGTGTCGAGTAATCCACTACAGTAACAAGATCAGTTCTAGCAAGGGACCAATCAGAATCCATGACAATGTTTAGCACATCTCCCCAACCCCCACCCAGGTGGGCGGACCCTAAATAGTAAATTTGCTTAACCTTGCCCCTGGGCCGGTACTGGAGTATTAGCTTTCTCCACCAGGTGGCAGCCCTGAGTCCAGGAGTATTACAGCAGACTTGGAACTTCTCTCCCTGGAGCCCCCTGAACAAGTGCTTCACTAGAGGGAACTCCCCGTGCAGTAAACCTGAGGATGCTGCAGGGGGTGCCCCTGACTGGACCTCAGGACTTAGGCAGACCTCTGGGAGAAGCAGTGAGCCAATTGGAGGATGGGGGAGGGAGGTAGACGAGTCCTGGTAAGCCGAATAGCGTTATGCTGGCCATGCACAGAACAATCTAGTCAGCTGATTGATTTTGTTTTTTAGTTAGAAATGAGCAGAAAATCCAGTGTTCAGAAACAAGCGATTTCTCCAATAGTTTGAAAGATCCGCCAGTTTGTGATCTGATAACGGATTGTATGGTGGAAGAATCAATCTCTGTCCTGTGCAAATTATCCAGTGTGTGGTGGTGTTGTCAGCATTTTGCAATTGAAGGGGAATAGACGGGATAATTGAGATGCAAACTGGACCAATCAAATGCTCTACCTGCTAGTTTTAATTGGGTCAATCCTAAAGGCTCATACACACATCAGACTATAGTCTTTGGAAAATGAAAGATCACAGACCAATCTTACCACCCTTCATGTAGTAAGAGAGCCATACTCTACTCAGTCTTTTCTATAGAGCTGAACGCCACATCAGAAAAAAATCTTTGCAAGATGCTGCACACACAGATGCTGTACAGACACAAAAGATCAGTATCTGCAAAAGATCTGTTTCTGCCAAAAATCCATTCCTGCAAATTGCAATGATAGTCTATGAGATCTGCAGATCATCATACACACATGATTTAACTGACACGCATCTGCAGATCAAGCAATCATCCGCAGATCTGAAAATCCATCCTGGTGGATCTGATCTGCAGATGAATGTCAGTTAAATCATGTGTGTATGATGATCTGCAGATCTCATAGACTATCATTGCAATTTGCAGGAATGGATTTTTGGCAAGAACAGATCTTTTGCAGATACTGATCTTTTGTGTCTGTACAGCATCTGTGTGTGCAGCATCTTGCAAAGATTTTTTTCTGATGGGGAGTTCAGCTCCATAGAAAAGACTGTGTAGAGTATGGCTCTCATACTACATGGAAGGGGGTAAAAATGGTCTGTGATCTTTCATTTTCCAAAGACTATAGTCTGATGTGTGTATGCACCTTAACCTGCATAGAATTTGCAAGCATGTTGTGCTTTTTTGCATCTCATTAACATATCCCCTTGTTACTGGCTCGTCTGGTGCTGGGAGGAGCTCTTCTCACTACCCAAGAGTCTGACGTGTAAAAGAAACCGTCAGAGGAAAGTAACCCTCCCAGCTGTACCACATCAGCCCTTCCAGTGGGGGGCTCTTCACCTCGGTGTACATAGGCAGGGGGATTGAAATGTCCTCGAAGATAATGAATGTGATTTTGATGGAAACGATGAATGTGATTTTTTTTTTAGTTGGTGTTTATTTTATTGGTAATTGTGGGTAAAATATTAATGATGGGGATATTAGGGGATTATGAGGGGGGGGGATCTCAGTGTTGGGATCCCTCTTTGTATGACGTGTGCAGCTCTGTGAGGATTGGCTGAATATGTACTATCCTCTATCCTACATGCTGCAGGATATATGGGCCCTTATTCCGTTCACTTTTTCTCCTTAAACTGAAACAAGAGGGATATGGAGGCTGCCATATTTATTTCCTTTTAAGCAATACCAGGTGCCTGGTTATCCCGCTGATCCTATGCCTTTAATACTTTTAGCCATATAACCTGAACAAGCATGCAGATCAGGTGCTCTGACTGAAGTCTGACTGGATTAGCTGCATGCTTGTTTCAGGTGTGTGATTCAGACACTACTGCAACCAAAGTGATCAGTAGGACTGGCAGGCAACTAGTATTGTTTAAAAGGAAATAAATATGGCAGCCTCCCTATTCTTCCCACTTCAGTTGTCCTTTAAGGTGCCCATACTCCTAGTAATGTATGGGCAGAGCGCCCAAAAGACAGATCTCTCTCTGATCGAATCTGATCAGAGAGAGATTTGTTGGCTGCCCACCCCTCACAAACCGATTCCAAATCAATTTCAGCATGAAATCTTTTGGGAACTGGCCTTGTGACGTGGCCTCGCCACCCCCTGTCCTCTCAATGTCATGGGTGCCCGCTGGTGTAGGTGCAAGAAAATACTTTACTTGCCCCACGGCCCGCCTCTAGTACTTCCACATTGGCGCCCCACGAAGCTGCCGGCGTTATAGCACATGGGGCATGTGTGGGACAACACACATGCCACGTGCTATATTCCGCTAGTCACTTGGGACCCTAATGAGAAAGTACAGTGGACACTAGTGGGCAGTGTGATAGGTAAAATATTTTAATGCACAAGCACCACGGGGAATATATTACATTTGTTGGGGGCATCAGCTGGGGGTTCCGCCATATCGCACGCTGCTACCGCCGCACACCCTATCGATCACACTTAGGCCGCTATCGCGCCGCTAAACGAGGGTCCCTTCACCCCCAAACCCCCCACTGCAACACTTGGTCGCAGACTTGGTCGCTCCTGGAGGCAGGACTAACCGCCGCAGCCCTGCCTCCAGTCGCGTCTATCAGCGGCGCATCGCTGCCTCTCCCCCGCCCCTCTCAGTGAAGGAAGACTGAGAGGGGCGGGGGAGAGGCGGAGATACGCGCTGACAGACACGCGTGGGGCAGGGCTGCGGCGGTTAGCCCTGCCCCAACCAGGAAGCACTCCCCCGCTGCACCGAGGGGATTTGGGGGATCAGGGACACCCGTTAAGCCGCGGGATAGCGGCGGTTTAGCAGGGGCACACATGCCCCTGCTATTTATGAGGTCTGAAGCGAGATTTATTCTCGCTTCAGACTCTCTTTAAACAGAAGATGAAAAAATTATCACCTAGCAGAAAAAGTGAAATGAATATGGGCCAAAGTGTCTGATGAGTCCTGGACCTGGCTATGCCCCATAGAGGAATGAGGCTTCTCTGTATAATGTATATCAGCATTACTGAGCCACCTGCAACACAACACGGTCAGTGGGCCGTATTCACAAGGGACTTATGGCTGGTAGGGATGCATATAATTGTTAGTTTTATTCTAATTGATGCAAGTGTGTGCAGCTTGAAAATAGACCAATCAAATTACTCCTTGGCTGGCTGGCTGGATTCAGTGAGTTCATTTTCAGTCTGTATGAATTTGCATAATGTATTTGCATAATCCTGCATCAACCCTGGATTATTTGCATCACATTGGATCAGCTGTTTCTGGACTCCTTACTAAATTCAGTATTTACTCCACCGATAACGCAAACCTCGCTGTTGAAAATTTAAGGTGCCCATTAATGGTACAATATTTTCTTCAGATGCAATCATTTGATCAGATTTGTGGAATCGTAAGAAATCAGACGTTAATTATCGATTGTCCCCAATAAATGGGTCGATTAAAGACGATCATAAAATCTAACATTGTGATCGACCAAATTCTGTATTCTAACTGACCATAGAATAATTTTACGTCAATTTTCGATTGTAAAAATTGGATTGAACGATTTCATCTGAGGAAAATATTGTACTTTTAATGAAAACCTTTAGAGCAGCGAGAGACCGGATTCCGGATTGTGGAGAGTAATGTTCCCTGCTCCGGTAGGTTCTGGATATATACAGTACATGTCTGTAAACTGAAAAGCTCACATTAATTGCCAGTAATCTGCTGATCTGTTTGAAGCCATTTTCAATGAAAGAAGAGTTTGAATTTATAGTGCAGCAAAACCCAGAACTGAACAAGGCAAATTGTGAAAACAATGAGTGTAAATGATCTGTATTACCTCTTAAAATGAACTGGAAAACAATCCCTGTGTGTAGCTCTACTTATCTGCAGCTAAACACTTCTCCACACAGTTCCTCCCCACCTACTTCCTGTGTACAAGTCCCACCTCCTCATCTACACACAGACAGAGATGATGAGAACTGTAGTCTGGTATCTTCTGTTGTTCCCACTTTGGGGGTCACATGATCACTCCTGACTTGACCTGCCCATCAGCTGAATTCAGAGAGGAGAGGAAGCAAGCAAGCTGTATGCAGTATGAAGCACATATAGCCCAGGTATTCTGTCCAGCACCTTGCCCATATACACAGTTTATATTCCATCATCATCTGGATTGCTGTTATAATTTGCCTCGGTCAGTTTGCGGTTTGGTTGGGCTGTAATAATGTTAATGGATGGACTGGTTTGGTGCACAGCCTGTTCCAGGCACCAGAGGCAAGAATTCTGGGATTGGATTTGTTGGGCTGGCTGGGGAGTGATATTATAAGCACAGCCAAAGCACGCAATAAAGTCATGTGACGCTGACAGCACAGGCATTCTGGGTATTGTGAGACCGCAGGGGTGGCAGTGGTACTCATTCTGCAATAATGGGATCTGGTTTATCACCTCTGTGAAGTACTAGGATGTTGGATTTGCCTGTCGCCTGTATATTATATGATGATGCCATGATATATGATATACATTATTCTGATCAGGACTGGTGTTTGATATTTGCATCCTGATTGGTCAGATTTTCTAGTGACTTCTGATTGGTTAAGGTGTTTGTCACTCTGTGAGATGGGTTTACCGAGCAGCAGCTTCTAATTGGCTTGGTGTAATTGGTGGCACCCATATGAGGATGTGCATAGGCCCCTCATGAACCCCCAAGGCCGACTGGCCCCTGACTACACCTCTCCCTGTTCTGTAGATGATAAGATATGACCCTGACACTGAAGTCACTAGACGTCGCTATGAAATCCCACAACAGTGCATGCCGCCAGCAGTATATGCAGTGCAAGTTCCTCACATATTAGTGTGACGCATTTATACAAGACACAAAAAGTCCCCATTCGAGTGTATGGAGCAAAGAGGCAGCGATACACCTGCAGGTGTATGGAGCAGACAGGCAGCGATACGGGCACAGTTGAATGGAGCAGACAAGCAGTAATACATGCACACGTGTATGGAGCAGAGAGGCAGTGATACAGGCACAGATGTATGGATCAGACAGTGACACAGGCACAGGTATATGGAGCAGACAGGCAGTAATATGGGCACAGGTGTATGGAGCAGAGAGGCAGTGATACAGGCACAGATGTATGGATCAGACAGTGACACAGGCACAGGTGTATGGCGCAGACAGGCAGTAATATGGGCACAGGTGTATGGAGCAGACAAGCAGCAATACAGCCACAGGTGTATGGAGCAGACAGGCAGCGATACAGGCACAGGTGTATGGAGCAGAGAGTCAGCGATACGGGCACAGGTGTATGGAGCAGACAAGCAGCAATACAGCCACAGGTGTATGGAGCAGACAGGCAGCGATACAGGCACAGGTGTATGGAGCAGAGAGTCAGCGATACGGGCACAGGTGTATGGAGCAGACAAGCAGCAATACAGCCACAGGTGTATGGAGCAGACAGGCAGCGATACTGGCACAGGTGTATGGAGCAGACAGGCAGTGATACACCCTCAGGTGTATGGAGCAGACAGGCATATAGACAGTGGGGATGCACTGTAAGCTAGAAACAGGGGGTCTGTCAGGCAGACGGGGGTCAGTGTTGGCTTCAGATATGCTGTATAATGTACACACATCACTTTTACACGTATAAGCATTATTAATGGATTCTGTCCTTAGCTGAAGGGGAAGGGTGGGGAGATAATGGTGGACACCGCAGGAACTGATAGAGGCTGGACTCATGAAACCCTTATTACTCGTGTGATACGCTGCCTGTCTGGAGAATCTCAAGAACAGGCCCGTAGATCAGTCCATAGCAGAGATTGAGGGTGACCGCTGGTGATGGAGGGTGACAGCTGGTGATGGAAGGTGACAGCTGGGAGCGTAGGGTGACTGCTGGTGATGGAGAGTGACAGCTGGTAGCGGAAGGTGACCACTGGTAAATGAGGATGACGGAGGGTGACACCTGGTGATGGAGGGTGACACCTGGTGATGGAGGGTGACACCTGGTAGCGGACGGTGACAGCTGGTGACAGGGGGTGACCGCTGGTGACGGAGGGTGACCGCTGGTGACGGAGGGTGACCGCTGGTGACGGAGGGTGACCGTTGGTGGTGGAAGGTGACTGCTGGTGACCGCTGGTGATGGAGGGTGACGACTGGTGATGGAGGGAGACACCTGGTGATGGAGAGTGACTGCTGGTAACAGAGTTTGACCGCTGGTAGAGGAGGATGACGGAGGGTGCCTGCTGGTGACAGAGGATGACTGCTGGTAGAGGGGGATGACGGAGGGTGCCTGCTGGTGACTGGGAGTGACCACTAGTTATGGCAGGTGACCGCTGGTGACACTCTTTTCCTCGATAGCTGCATCTCAGTGATTCTATCAAACATTCACCCCTATGACATGAGCATAATGGATTCTTCTATCGCCCATGGGTCTGCAATGCGGTTCCTGCTGGATGGACACCATATCACATCAGAGGCCCAAAAGGCAATAATATCACTAGAAATCACCATTCAGTATCATGTGACCCGCAGCGCTAAGCGGGGTCCTCACCATCATCTCTGCACTGCACATCCAGTTTTACATTATGTTTTGTGAAGATTTTTTTTTATTGTGTTTGGTTATTTCTCTTATTATATATATATGTATATAGCTCTTACCACAATGTTGCCTTTTGGTTGCAATATTGAAGATTGTAAATGACATCTGTGTAATAAAGTCACAGACAGCTCACAAACACATTCCTGCTGTCCATTTTATTTCCTGCAAGAGGGGCGACTCACATCTGGATAAGAGGTGTGTGCACATGTACTGAGCAGCTGCACCATGTGATCTGCAGTGACCAATGGCAGGTCAAGACATCAGTCTCTGCTGCCCTATCACAGGCCCTTCTTTTGATATATGTACCACTAGCCCTGCCCATCCTCTGATATCATACCTACCACTAGCACTGTCCATCCTCTGATATCATACCTACCACTAGCCCTGCCCATCCTCTGATATCATACCTGCCTGTAGCTCTTCCCTCCCTCTGATATCATACCTGCCACTAGCCCTGCCCATCCTCTGATATACCTGCCTGTAGCTCTTCCCTTCCTCTGATATCATACCTGCCACTAGCCCTGCCCATCCTCTGATATACCTGCCTGTAGCTCTTCCCTTCCTCTGATATCCTACCTGCTACTAGCCCTGCCCATCTTCTGATATCATACCTGCCTGCAGCTCTTCCCTTCATCTGATATACCTGCCACTAGCCCTGCCCATCCTCTGATATCATACCTGCCTGCAGCTCTTCCCTTCATCTGATATACCTGCCACTAGCCCTGCCCATCCTCTGATATCATAGCTGCCTGTAGCTCTTCCCTCCCTCTGATATCATACCTGCCACTAGCCCTGCCCATCCTCTGATATCATACCTGCCTGTAGCTCTTCCCTCCCTCTGATATCATACCTGCCACTAGCCCTGCCCATCCTCTGATATACCTGCCTGTAGCTCTTCCCTTCCTCTGATATCATACCTGCTACTAGCCCTGCCCATCCTCTGATATCATACCTGCCTGTAGCTGATATCATATGTACCACTGGCCATTCCCTTCCTCAGATATCATATGTACCACTAACCCTGCCCTTCCTTTGATATCATACCTGCCGGTAGCTCTTCCCTTCCTCTGATATATGTCCCTCTAGCCCTGCCCTTCCTCTGATATCATATGTACCACTGGCCCTTCCCTTCCTCTGATATCATAGGTACTACTGGCCCTACCCTTCCTATGATGTTATATGTACCACTGGCCCTCCCTTCCTCTGATATCATATGTACCACTGGCCCCTCCCTTCCTCTAATACCATACCTACCACTGGCCCTTCCTCTGATATTATATGTACCACTGGCCCCTCCCTTCCTCTGATACCATACCTACCACTGGCCCTTCCTCTGATATTATATGTACCACTGGCCCGCCCCTTCCTCTGATATCATACCGTCCACTAGGTCTTCCCTTCCTCTGATATCATATGTACCACTGGCCCCTTCCTTCCTCTGATATCATACCTACCACTGGCCCTTCCCTTCCTCTGATATCATATGTACCACTCGCCCCTCCCTTCCTCTGATATCATATGTACCACTAGCCCTTCCCTTCCTCTGATATCATACCTTCCACTAGGTGTTCCCTTCCTCTGATATCATGTGTACTACTGACCCTTCCCTTCTTCTGACATTATATGCACAGAAAATTCTTTATTAGTATAAAATGAGTTTTTATTTGGGAATGATGGAGACAGTAATGGAGTACAGAAGACCTTCGTGTTTACCGATCGGGACATGACCCTGCTGTTTGTTTTGGTTGGCCCTGTAGCCGGGCCTGCTCCTGATTGGCCCTCAGAACTTGGTTAATGAAGAACTCGCTTTCCTGTCCCACATCCGTCAGACGCAGGTCAAACTCCAGCAGCGTCCTGTTCACAGACATCCCTTCTAGAAGCTGCTTCCCGCCAGCCTGGAGACATAGAGAACCCATGTATGATACTGCGATACACCAACTACATCACATGTACTACTGACACCTTACAACATGTAATAACAGAATATTCTATTGTCTGATGCTTGCTATACCAGGTACAGTGATAGATAAGTGAGGTTACCTAGCTGCAACTTCTGTGTGCCAGAGCAGGACTGTCCAGGGTGGACCGTGTGTCCCTACAGCTTACACTTAAAGGAAACCTTAAAGGGACACTGTAGGGGTGTCAGGGGAAAATGAGTTGAAGTTACCCGGAGTTTCTAATGGTCCCCCACAGACATCCTTTGCCCGCGCAGCCACTCACCGATGCCATACTGGGCCTGCGCAGTACGCTCCTGGTGACATCAGGGGAAGCGAGGACACGGCAACGCAGGCGCAGTGGTTTTCAGACTTTAAAGTCTGAAATTCCAGAAGTGAACCGGAGGCGGGGCCGGAGCATCGGTGAGTGGCTGTGCGGGCACAGGATGCCTGCGGGGGACCATTAGAAGTCCCGGGTAACTTCAACTCATTTTCCCCCCGACCCCCCTACAGTATCCCTTTAAGTGACATGTGACTTGATGAGATAGACATCTGTATGAACAGTGGCAGGCATAAAAATACCTATGCTGTGCTTATTTTCTTCTTTATCTGCCTAAAAGAATTAATATTTCTTAAGGGAATAAGAAAGGTCAATAGTTCATTTATTTTAGCTCCACCATTAGACACAGGACAGACTTTGTCATTGAGCTCAGACAAAACAAAAAGTCTACTTTTTAAAGTTTTTTTTTTTAAAAAAATAACATAAAACTGGGATGTCTAAAAGCCATTTTTAGTAGTAGGAGGATAGATACAATTGTTCATCTTACCACACAGCATTATTTATACTTACCTGGGGCTTTTTTGAGCCCCATGAGGTACATGGGCTACCTTACCATTCTCTCCAATCGCTCCATTATCTTCTAAACTCCCTTGGTAATCTGGCCAGGCATGCGCTCCAGCAAGAGCCTGTCAGGAGCCGATTTCATTGGCTAATCACAGTGATCACAGGGTCAGGAGCCAATGAAATTGACTTCTGACTGGCTCACAGAGCTCTGCTGACATATCGCCAGCAGAGTGAGTGGGCTGGAGCAACGGGAGAATGGCGCAATCGGCGGTAGCGTGTGGCATGATCATTGAAATCTACACCCTGGCAGGGATAACAGGTCCCAAACACGGCGTAGATTTCAATTACCAAGGTCCGTAGGTGGTTAAAGGGGCACTACAGCGAAAAACTGTAGAATTAAAAATATGTGCAAATATATACAAATAAGAAGTACATTTTTTCCCAGAGTAAAATGAGCCATAAATTACTTTTCTCCTATGTTGCGGTCACTTACAGTAGGCAGTAGAAATCTGACAGAAGTGACAGGTTTTGGACTAGTCCATCTCTTCATAGGGGAGTCTCAGCAAGGCTTTTATTCTTTATAAAGATATTCCTGAAAAAGGATTTAAACAATGATGCTGGCCAGCTTCCCTGCTCCCTACACAGTTTTTTGGGCAGTTGGACAGAGCAACTGACATTCACTAAGTGCTTTTGAAAATAAATATATCCCTGAGAATCCCCTATAAAGAGATGGACTAGTCCAAAACCAAAATCACTTCTGTCAGATTTCTACTACCTACTGTAAGTGACAGCCACATAGGAGAAAAGTAATTTACGGCTCATTTTACTCTGGGAAAAAATGTACTTCTTATTTGTATATGTTTGCATATATGTTAAATTTTACAGTTTTCCGCTGTAGTGCCCCTTTAAGGTAGCCATACATTTTGCAATATTTATCTTCGCCCGAGCATTAGATCTGATTATTAAATCTGATCAAGGGTGAATTAAAGACACTTTGGGCTGTTTGATCGATGAAAAATTATCAACATTGGGCTTAAAATCAAAATGATCCGATCGAGCAAGATGGAAGATTTCAGTTGCTGCCACAGGAATTGGCTGTCATTTCAGCTGTTTTATATTGCCTATAAATCAATTTAATGTCACTAGTCATGCCCTTTGACAGCAATCTTATTGCAACTTTGAGTGACGGAAACACATATTTGATCGATAATTTGGATGAAATCTACCCGACAGCGCAACCAATGTGTGGGGCGTTCGGTGATTTTGTTGTGATTGTTTTATAGATTGATCAGAACTCAATAAATGTATGGCCATCTTTAGTGATGTACCTGATATCAATCTGTAAGTTATGGCACATGCTCCCCTAATGTTAATGGATGGAAAATGCCATTTGTGAGGAAAGCCTAAAAATTCTACCCCATGCAATGGTCAACTGATGACCCAGCAAAGATTATTAACTATCTGTCCAACAAACAACATTTGTATCACAGTGAGAACAAATAAGCTTGAAGGATGATCAATTAGATGCAAATATTTCCGAGTTCATGCAGGATTATGTACATTTTTATGCAAATGTATAAAGCTTGAAAATGGACCAATCAAATCCCACCCAGGTTTAAATTGATTGGTCCATTTTTAAGCTGCATATATTTGCATGAAAATGTACATAATCCTGCATGAACTCCGAAATATTTGCATCTCATTGATCATCCCTATAAGCTTGAGGAAACAGTGCAAGGACTATTAACGATATTACTTCCCAAATCCAAAGGGCGCTAGTCTCCTTTAGGGGGCCCAGCAGGAAACCTAATCAAGAAATTCTGCTAATGTGATTGGGTGGACAGCATCCTCTCGAACTGCTAAGTTTCAGATTGGTTGTAGTAATCCACGCCCACACTATTTGGCCAATCACAATGCTTTGTGCTGTAGAGGGTGCTGTGATTGGAGAACTGTTCCCTATGAGGTTTCCTGCTGGACTACCTAGAATAACATAATTAAAAGTTTGTTTCCCCTTGCCTTAGGGTGTGTCTTCCATATATAACCTTATCTGACATCTATGGATACCCTGAATGCCTGTACTATGCCCCCCATTTCTATCCTTTAAATGTCACCAGGAAGAGCAGAGTTGGGTACTCACCAGGCCTATACGGTTGGAGGAGAGGCTAATACTCCTTAGCGTTGGGTTCTGGGTGAGCACCTGGGACAGGATGGTTGCAGTGGCTTCCGACAACTCGTTGCTCCCCAGATGCAGAGTTGCCAGGACGCAGTTCTGAAGCAGAGCATTGCATAGCGCCTGTCCTCCTTCATCCCCGATGTGATTGAGCCGCAGGTTCAGCGTGGTAAGGGTGGAGTTCTTGGCCAAGGCGTGAGCGATGGCCTGGGCCCCGTGTGGGCGCACGTTGTTGTTGCAGAGGTTCAGAGTCTGCAGCTGGCTCTGGTTCAGCAATTTGCCGATGGCACGAGCCCCACGGTCTGAGATCTGGTTGTGTGACAGATCGAGGTGGACCAGTGATGGATGGCCCAATAAACTCCTGATCAGGACGCGAGCTTTGTCATCGTCCACTTTACTCTTCTGTAGAGCAAAGACCTACAAAGAGGCAGGAAGAGTCATCACACAGGAAAACTGATGTATAGATATATGTTTCGTGGGGTAACTGGATAAACATTATTAGCAATACATTCTGGCAAGAGGAAACTAATTGGAATTTTGCACCCTCCATATGTATATAGCACTGATACTCACAGTCCGTACAAAGTGCCAGCGCTGCAATTATCACAATTTATAACCTGAAACTAAGTTATGTATTATTATTATTAATATTATTTACAATTTATATAGCCCCAACATCTTCTGCAGCACTGTACAGAGTATATAGTCTTGTCACTTAACTCAGAGGGGCTCACAATCTAATCACTACCATAGTCATATGTCTATGTATGTATTGTGTAGTGTATGTATCATAGTCTAGGGCCAATTTAGGGGGAAGCCAAATAACTTATCTGTATGTTTTTGGGATAAGGGAGGAAACTGGAGTGCTCAGAGGACACCCACGTACACACCACGAGAACATACAAGCACGCAGATAGTGCCCTGGCTGGGATTTGAACCGGGGATCCAGTGCTGCAAGGCAAGAGAGCTAACCACTACACCACCGCGATGCCCCTCTATGTATAGTGGTATCTTTTAGTTTCAAAATATTTTATTGAATAAGAAGTTCAGTTAAAACTTACAGCTTTTTGATTAGTCCCTTAGCAAAGGGCATTCTTTCAGTCAAACAGTTCAACAATTAACAATAAAGAATAAACATTAACCAGAAATGCAGGTATTTTCATTGATCATTTGTAGGGTCAACCTTAAGGTTGGGAGTAGCACCTAAAATGAGAGGGCGCAGGACCGCAGACCAAGGGAATTCGAGGCTGAGAGCCAGGGCTGCCAAGTTCGAGTGAAGGTCAAAGTTGTGTCATTAACTATTGCCAGCAATCTTTCAGAAATAAGAATGTTCATTATGATATCGTCTGCCTGATCAAATGATAAGGAGGGTTTAAGCCATTGGCGGGCAATGTGGAGGCAGGCGGCCTTAGCCACATGTTGGGCCAGTCTATGTTGTGGGTACTTCCACCTCTGAGGCTTGTGTCCTAGCAGGAGTTGCATGGGGTCCGGGGCAATATCTATTTCGAGAGCTGTACCTATGGCAGAAGCCAGTCGTGCCCAGAATATTTTTGCTATGGGGCAATACCACCAAATGTGGGCAAGATCCCCCACCTGGCCGCATCCTCTGAAGCATAGAGGGGATTTGTCCCTATAAATGGTGTGCAATTTTTGTGGGGTAATATAGTTGCGATGCAATACTTTGAAGTTAGTTTCAATATGTGAGAAATAGTTACTTCCTTTAGCCAAGGTGAGACAGCATTTGGCCCATTGTTTTATAGTGAGAGTTTGGCCCAGGTCCTCCTCCCATGCAATCATCGTTTGGGTTTTGACGGCCTCTAAGGGTTGTGAAAATACCGAGTATAGGTGAGAGATGAGACCCCCCTCGAGGGGCCTCTGATCACACCAGTGCTCGTATATAGTACGAGTTGGAGTAGTGTGTGTCTTGTGCATTATACCTTTTATAAAGTGATAAATTTGTAGCGCTCTGAAGTATTCCCTGGGGGGGAAGGCAGTGTAAGAACAAAATGCGGGCCAGTTTGGAAGCTGATCGTTGACCAGAAAGTTTGCGAGTATGGTAAAGTTGTGGTTTATCCACCATTGGAAGGGGCAGGGCTGCCATCCTGGTGGGAAATCAGGATTTCCGAATATTGGAAGTTGCTTTGGGGCTTCAGATTGTAGTTTTTTAGTAAACCTCAATCTTTGCCAGAGAGATAGTGAGTGAGCCGTTAAGGGCGACACTGTTTTATATTTTGCGGGTGAAAGGTGTAGGGACCATTGGAGGGCGGCCAAGTCAATTGGATTTAATAGGTCGTTTTCAATGTCAGCCCATATAGGTCTATTGTGGGAAGCATGTAACTGAGCCAGTTGAGCTATTTGGGCTGCTCTGTAGTAGTTGTATAAATCAGGGACACCAAGACCTCCCCTCTCTCTGTTGAGAAACATAGTGGATTGTTTAATTCTGCTTTTTTTATTGTTCGCGATGAACTTAAAGATGGAAGTTTGCAGGTCTTTAAGGGAAGCCTTGGTTATTTGTATTGGAAGAGTTCTAAATAGATAGACAATCCGTGGTAGTATATTCATTCGTACAGAATGGATGCGCCCAGACCAGGAGATTGATGGAGAGTTCCATTTTATTAAATCCCCCTTCAGCTCAGATATAATTGGTTTATAATTTAGAGCATACAAGTCTGCTGGATTGGTTGTGATTTTAATGCCCAAGTAGGTAATGTATTTTGATTGGTAGGAAAGTCCTAGTTTTGTAGCCAGTGCCTCTGCACTGTGTTTAGGTAAGTTAGCGAATAGGACCTCTGATTTGTTGATGTTTAGTGTGAGTCCCGAGAGTTGGCCAAATTGCTTAACTACTTGGAGGAGATTTGGAATGGAAGTGTGTGGGGATGAAAGGGTTAATAGCAGGTCATCTGCGAAGAGGTTGGCTTTGTATTCTGAGTTTTTGACTTTAATGCCCTGTATGTCCACGGTGGAGCGAATTTTGTTCGCTAGGGGTTCTAAAACTAATGCGAATATAGCAGGGGACAAGGGGCAGCCCTGTCTGGTGCCTATCGGGATTGGGGCGTCAGTGGGAAGTTTGAGTTGGGCTACAGGGTTGGAATATAGGCATTTGACTGCATTTAGAAAAGAGCCTCCGACACCTGCCCTGGCCAAGGTAGTATGCATGAAAGGCCAGTCTATTGTGTCAAAGGCCTTTTCCATGTCGAGGGAGAGCAGGGCAAAGGGTGTCTTAGAGGCCCTGACAATATGTAGTAGGTTAATTACCTTAAACCTTTAAAAGTGATATTGGCCTAAAATTTTTAATATCAAGGGGGTCTCGTTTTGGTTTAGGGATGACAACAATCGTGGAGTGTAGGAACTCTGGGGCTGGGGTCTTTCCTTCTAGAATGGAGTTAAAAATCTTTTTAAGGTAGGGTATAAGGACTCTTTTAAATTTCTTATAGTAAATGGCTGAGAAGCCATCGGGGCCTGGGGCTTTTCCGTTTTTTAATTTTTTGATGGCGAGAAAGATTTCCATGTCTGATATTGGGAGGTTTAGGGCTGCTGCCTTTTCAGGGCTTAGGACAGGTGTTTTTAGGTTGTGGAAAAATGAATGGGCCGTGGAGGACTGTTGGTTGGGGGGTTTGGCAGAGTACAGGGATTTGTAGTAGTCTGCAAATTCTGTGTGTATTTTAAGGGGGTCTGATGTAATTTCTCCATGTCTGTTTTTTATTTGTAAGATTTTATTGGTAGAATGGGTTTGTCTGAGTTTTCTAGCTAGCCATGTGTTAGGTTTATTATACTGTACGTAGGCTTTTGATTTGGTCCATCTTATGGCTTTCTCTGTCCGTGCCGAGAGAAGGATATCTATCTGGTTTTGGGTATCTAATATTTGTTTATATAGGTATCTAGAGGGTGAGGAGGCATGAGCTCTATAGTGGTATCTTTTAAAGTAACCCGTAAAGCTTATCCAGTATCCTTTACTACAGGCGCCCACGATCAGAACACCTCTCTTAAAGGCACATACTCAACCTGAAGCAGTTCACACCGTGAAATGCGTGAAGTCATTTTAACCACTTGCTGTCCCTATGACATTAAAATAAGTCTCTGCGATCTCCTTCCTACAAAATCTTAGATAACACTGTTTATTTATCTCTGACCTGATAACATCACTACAGAGTTGTAAAATAATGACAGCAAAACCCCTCTCCTCCTCCCAAGGAATTCAATGGCAGAGTTAATTAGTAAACAAGTGTAAAATACACATTCCAGGAGCAGACAGTAGCAGATTGTATACATTACTTAATTGTTACATCTAATATATTATCAAAACAAATTAACTGTTAAATAAACAGGAGGGATAGACAAATACATTGTGTGGGTTTAAAGATAACCTAAAGTCAAAAAAAAGAGATTAACTCACCTGGGGCTTCCCTCAGCCCCCTGCAGACGATCGGTGCCCTCGCAGCTCCGCTCCGATGGCCCAGAACCCGCCGGCGATGACTTCCGGTTTCGCCGTCACCGGCCGACAGGCATGGGAACGCGAGTGATTCTTCGCGTTCCCAGCCTGTATATCACCCCCTATGCTGCTATTGTGGCCAGGCGGCCGCAATAGCAGCATAGGGGGCGATATACAGGCTGGGAACGCGAAGAATCACTCGCGTTCCCATGCCTGTCGGCCGGAGACGGCGAAACCGGAAGTCGTCGCCGGCGGGTCCAGAAGCATCGGACCGGAGCTGCGAGGGCACCGATCGTCTGCAGGGGGCTGAGGGAAGCCCCAGGTAAGCCCCAGGTGAGTTAATCTCATTTTTTTTTGTTGCCTTTAGGTTCACTTTAATGTACAATAGAACTATTTACATTAAAGCTATAATGTATGAAAGTGGGTAAATTGTGTATTTTTTCACTTTATTTTTAACCACTTCAGGATTCTCGGTGCGTATATGTACGCCCCTGAATCCTGAAGGGTATTCCATGGAAACGGCCGCTCGTACGAGCGGCCGTTCCATGTCAGTTCACGGAGGGTATCTCCGTGAACACCCTGCGAGCCGATCGGCGGCTCGCAGGGTAAATGTAAACACACGGGGAAGATCTTCCCCGGTGTTTACATGTATACGGCGCTGCTGCGCAGCAGCGCCGTAGAGGAGATCGGTGATCCCCGGCCTCTGATTGGCCGGGGATCGCCGGCATCTGATAGGCTAAAGCCTATCCCATCAGGCGAAGGACGGAAATCCGTCCTGCGCCGCTCACAGGGGGAGGGAGAGGGAGGGAAGGGGAAGGAGGCCAGGAAGCGCTGCGGAGGGGGGCTTTGAAGAGCCCCCCCGCAAGCGCAAGCAGCCGGCGGCGATCAGACCCCCCCAGCAGGACATCCCCCTAGTGGGGAAAAAAGGGGGGAAGTCTGATCGGCCTGGCTGCAACCTGATCTGTGCTGTGGGCTGGAGAGCCCACGCAGCACAGATCAGCACAAAATAGCATGGTACAGAAGTGGTTAAAATGCATAGAAAATAAGGTACCGGGTAATTACTAATAAAAAATATGAGCCACAAAAAGCCTTATTTGTCCTGAAAAAAAAACAATATAAAGATCATTTAGTTGTGATAATTTATTGATAAAGTTATTGACAAAGTAATCACAGCTGTGCTGAACTGTAAAAATTACCAGGATAGTGAAGTGGTTAAAGTGCCCATTAAACGTTTCTTTTTACGCTTATTTGATGGACAACTGTTTTAAAGCGGTATCGTCACCATGAAAATCAAATTTCAACAGCAACTGGTCTGAATGTATTAAGTGATAAAGATGCTAATGCTGCATTCAAAACTTTTTCTGCTGTTATGATTTGGAGTTATCACATACTTAAGGAGCACTGGCCCTTTTGTAGTCGTGCCAAAGAATTGCATGCTGGGGGTTCTTTTTATCTATAATCTATTCCTCCTCTTCCCTTTGTTTCCCTGCCAGCTGCTTATCATAAACCTAATCCCCTACTCACTTGTGTTTACAAGCAAGGCTGAGGCGACTCAGCGATTGGAGGAGACAAGAAAAAAAGTAAAGGGCAGAAATGACATCACGAGTTAGCATTAACTGTGGGCAAAAGACATGGCCCCCACCAGGAACAGAATTCTCGTCATTTACTATATAACATTCACTGAAATCAAAACGTGGACAGTATAATACATGTGTTATGTAAGTAGATCAAGTATTTATGTACTTATATATGTGGTTTTTTTTCTGGCATAGTATGGCTGATCCTACTGCTTTAAAGAGACTCTGTAACAAATTTTTCAGCCTTAGTTCTTCTATCCTATAAGTTCCTATGCCTGTTCTAATCTGCTCTGGCTTACTGCAGTCTTTCCTAACTGCACTGTCTCTGTAATAAATCAATGTATCTTTCCTCTGTCCTGTTTGTCGGGCTAAGGATTGATTGTGTGGAATGTGCAGGGCTGCTTGTGATTGGTAGAAGCGATACACACCCTCTGCAGGCCCCCTGCATACTCTGAATGACTCACACTCTATGCTTAGCTGAGCCTATTAGAAGCTGGTTAGTTTGTTTGTAAACACTGCCTAAAACTGTTAATTACAAGCCAGGATTGCAGCAGAGAGTGGCAGAAACAGCACAGAGGGGCACAGGAGAAAATAATGAATAGAATGGTATGCTTTTTATTGTAAGAATATTAGAGTACAGATTCTCTTTAAGGTAGGACCAACTTGTTAATTGTGTATAGAGAGCTGCGGTCATAGAACACCTTACTGGCACACACCTTGATGTTTGATTAATCCTGGGCACCTCCTACCTTATCCCCCTGACCAGGGGTCACCACCCATGCAGGTGGATTTTTCTGAGGAGTTGCGACCTTACAAGGCCGAGCGGGGAAGGTACTTCCCCCACATGCTGATTGTAGTGGTTGCCTCGTATGCAACCCAGCCTTGTGAGTATATTTGTGTTTTCTTCTACTCAATCGATAGAAAACCAACAATAATACACCGGATTGGGCTTCCAGTGTCCCTCTATCATTTCTTTAACTCCTCTACAAACCTCTATCCAGTATCCTTAACTATCAATGGAACTCTTGACTCTGGGCCAAACTTCAAATATGGAAGCAATCAACTAATCCTCAGATTGCTCCCACCGCAACCTGCAACCAAAAACCTTTCCTTCAACCTGTTTCTCCCAGCTGTACTCATAATCCTCAATTGAATGACTAATCCTCAATTTTTACCCCAAAGCTTCATATACACTTATAAGGAATGTTGCCTGGGGAGGATTGGTGCCCGATCCCTTGGGTGACATTGCAGAACCAATGCTGTATAAACGTGTGTCTGTCCTGCAGGCTAGTGATGTATTATGTTGCTGTGTAGGGGGTGAGGGTAAAGGCCAACAGAGCAAGGTGGGTGTGATGTCATGTGATGGATGGGGCAAGTTAAGAGAACAATGCTCTCGGCCAAAGCATCCTGCCAGGCTGAACGCTGATCAAGCGGGGTTTGGGGCTGCTGTACACATGTTGGCAGTTGTTATTGGGCCGCCTCAGCTAAGTTTCATCTAGTGTGTGTGTATGGAGCTTAAACGGGCCTGATAGCTTGGATGACAGTTCAACGCATGAGCTCATACATGTACAGGATGTACAGTTGCCATAGAGACAGGAGGAGGGATATCAGTATAGGGCATGGTGGAGCAGCTTCTGGCAGGTGGGGTAGGCATTCTGCTGTGATTTACCTTCAGTTTCCTGAATGTCTTGAAGGTGTCGGCAAGGAGACTGCAGTCCCGATCTGTGAACCGGAAGAGATTCCACTCAAAGTTCATGCCGCAGCCTTTCACCCCGTATACCAGACGCAGCTCCTCCAGATCATGTAAGGATCCAGCTATCAGACTAAAATCAAAGTGATCCATGGACGGCAGCTCTCCACCGGCATCACTGCCAGCGTCAGAGGCCTCCTCAATCTCCTCATCCTTCTGGTTCTCCAGCTTCACTGGTGGCATCAGCTGCTGAAGGTCCAGCTTCCTCACATAGTCCTTGCTGAGCTCAGCCACCTCACAGATGGGCCTCAAATCTGTCAGGTCAGGGATGAAACCTTCTATGAGGTTCTCCAGGTGCCTCTCCAAGAACAGCCTCTTCCAGCTGGAGCCGTAATGGGAGGTGTCACAGACCGGCCAGCGCTCAGCACAGCACCGCCTCCAGTAGTCCTCGTAGTCTATGAGGTTGGCTGTAATCTGGAGAGGCAGCGAGGTGGAGAGCTTGTCCAAGACTTTCGCCTGGTGTTTGGGAAGTAGCTCCTCCAGAATAGGCTTATCTATGCAAAAAATAAAGATTATTATTACTAAGCATTTATACACATTTCTATGTAAATTGCCAAGAGTGGGCTCACAGTCTCATGCCCCAACCAGAGTCTACAGCCAATTCTGGGGGAAGCCATTTAACCTATCTGCACCTTTCTGAATCAAGGAAGGAAACACATGCAGAAATGGGGAGAACATATAATTTCTTCTGTCCTGTCTTGATTATTGCAACACCGTACTCTGTGGCCTACCAAAAAAAGGCTGGATTCTTTCCAGTCCCCACTGAACTCTGCAGCTCGTCTCATCTACCTATCCTCTCGCTCCTCTGATGCTGCCCCTCTATAACAATCCTTCCATTGGCTGCCAATCACCCCAAGGATCCAGTTCAAACTCCTAAGGCCCGGTTCACATTAGCGTTCCAGGTCCGGCTTCCCCGGACCCGGAACGCTCCGTACACAGCGGATGGTAAATGGATACATTGTTAATCAATGTATCCATTCACACTGGTGCGACCGTCTGGATCCGATCCAGAACGCAGCCTGTCACAGGAGCCCTAGTGGCTGACCGCACTTAGCCTTCTAAACGGTGCCAGCGCACAGATCGTGCGAACTCTGGTCGCAGTCAATGCGCCGGAACCGTTAAGAATTAGCCGCAGACAACTCAGAAGGGAGCCTGTGAGACACGGGTAATTACAACGTCACCTACTGGTTCAGAGTAAACTGCCACCACCGCGGTTACCATGGGACCGTGGAGCCCACTAACTGACTGACTAGTCCTGCGAATAAAACGGTTAAACACACGGTATTCTGTCTAGCCAACAACAAACAAACAGTAGCGTATCTTCAGAGACCCGGGATCAGTTCTGTGTGTGTGCTGATAAGCAGGGTAGCGGACAGTGAATGACTTGGAGAAAGTCGTTTATTCACGCAATATAAATAATTAATATATACAGACAATTATTAAAATCACAATTATTAAGACAGTAATAGCCAGTATAAAAAATAAAAGAAGGGAGAAAAATACTTAGTTCCTGGAAAGATGTCCTTTTTGTGGGAAAACAGAGTTCTGGGTTTCAATTTGAGTTCAGAGTTCAGACCAGGTGGATGCCAGCATATCCTCAAGCTGGCATCTGATGAGTGCAAGATGTTTCAGTGTGGAGGACATTGAGTTTGGGTCCTCAGCCATTCTTATGCCTCTGCTTCAGTAGGAGGGAGTGAGGGCGGGGAGCCATACACCCCCTTAGAAGATGAGATGAGCCCTCCCCTTATCCTGGGGGCTAGAAATCATATCTACCCATATATGAATCTGAACTGCTCTGAAAATATCTGCAAGCAAACGCTTAATTTCCTGCTGCATCTGCTGTGTATGTGTAATCTCTGCCTTCTTTTTAATTTTCTACACTTTTTGCTTTCCTGATTTCCTCTGTAATAGTGTTAGCACCTGAGTTCCTTACAGACAGTATTGTAATTGCTATTGAATTCTGGCTTTTGTTCAGCCACCAGAAAACAAGGTGTGATCTGCAATTTCCATCAAAGCCTGTATCACATACAGATCTGTTCGAAGTTGCAGGAAATAAGACCACCCCTATTACTTAATTTGCATATTGTCTGCCAGCTGACTGGGCCTTCCTTCCTGATTACACATTGCTAATGCTATAGCTATGTGTATATAAGGAGAAAGGCCTTGTCGGTTCGACAAGTCGGTTCGCTTTCTAAGGGCAGTTTTCAAAGGGCAACAACGAATTTACCAGTATTCACCAGTAATTCAGCAGAAATAAGCACCACATCAAGGTAACATTAACTTTTTTTTAACTTGCTTATATTGCTGCACACTATTGCTGTCTATCTAGATTATCTCTGCCTTTGATTCTGAACTGCACAGCCTACAAGCCACCCCACCAAAAAAACACAAACTGTACTGATAACGACTAAACACTGCTCCATTGCCCTAGGTAAGCCCACCACCAAGTATATCCTCCAACCTCTGCTACACCATTTTCCCTACCTATTTTCACCACCACTCCCATTGCAACAGTATGTATCCCCAACACATCATTATGCGGACCCCCCTCATACCACCTCTTTCCCTTGATCACCCGCCCTATTGGTGCCTCATGTTCTGGCTCCATCTGCTCCTCCCCCTGGTCCCTTGTCCACTGCTCACCACACATCCTAACCCCAGGCCCACTCCGGTCTCCCAGCCCCCCCATTCCCCTCCTCATACTTCCTCCCTCACCCACCACAACCAAATTCACCCACCAAGCCCCTCTCCCCGCCGCACCTCCCATCCTCCCCATACCCACGAACATTCTCGCCCCAATCTCATTCCCATCCGCCCCATACTCAGACAATCTCTTCCGCTATCTGGCGCTCTCTGGAATGCCAGATCTATCCGCAACAAGCTTACAACTATCCATGACCTCTTTATCTCAAAAACCCTCACCTTTCTTGCCCTTACCGAGACCTGGCTCACCCCCTCTGACCTGCCTGCAGCTGCAGCCCTATCGTACGGGGGTCTACACCTCAGCCATACCCCAAGACCAGATAACAGGCCTGGGGGAGGGGTGGGTCTACTCCTCTCCCCATCCTGCACCTTCCGTGTCCTTACCCCTCCCCCGTCTCTTTACTTTACCTCCTTTGAGGCCCATGTTATCCGCCTCTATCATCCCCTCCCAGCCATTATTGCAGTCCTATACCGCCCCCCCTCCAGTACAATATCGCACTTCCTAGAAAACCTTGCCTCCTGGCTCCCACACATCCTGTCCTCCGACCTCCCAACAATCATCCTCGGAGACTTTAACATTCCAATTGATGAGCCTACCACCTCTGCTGCCACTCAGCTTCTCTCACTCACCAACTCCCTTGGCCTCACTCAGCATACTAATGCCACAACCCACAGTGCTGGTAATACTTTGGACCTAATTTTCTCCAAAGCCATCGCACTTACCAACCTGGACATTACACCATTCCCCATCTCCGACCACCACCTCATCACCTTCACCCTCACTCCATCCAGCACCCCCTGTCTCCCTCCCCAAACTGGACGTTGGCAGAGAGATCTACGCAACCTTGACCCCAATGTACTAGCCACACCCCTCCACTCTCTCTCCTCCTCCCTCCCCAGCCTAACCTGCCCCAACGAAGCAGCAGCTCAATACAACAGTAACCTCTCCGCAGCCTTAGACCATGCGGCTCCCCTGACCTTTCGTACCAACAGTCGCCCCAACCCCCAACCTTGGCACACTGCCCTCACAAAAAAACTACAAAATGAGACACGAGCTGCAGAACGCAAATGGAGGAAATCCCGCCACAACAATGATTTCCTGGGATACAAGACCAAGTTGCAGACGTACCATACTGCCCTCGCTGATAGTAAACAGATATACTTCACTCACTTGATCGCTACCCAAGCCTCCAACCCACGTCGTCTTTTTGCCACCTTCAATGCCCTACTTAACCCCACACCTCCCCCCCCAACCTCCACCCTCTCAGCCACTGACCTATCAAACTACTTTATCAACAAAATTACAACAATCCGGAGGGATATTTCTCTCCTCCACTCTATCGCCCCTGCCTCCCCACCACATCCGACTCCTGCCTCTTTCTCCTCCCTTACCTCCTTCAATCCTGTCACGGTGGAGGAAGTCAACCAGCTGCTGGCAACTTCACCTGCCACTTCCTGCCCCCTAGATCCGGTCCCATCTGATTCTCTGCGCCCACATTTTTCTGATCTGGCCCCTGTCCTCACCCATCTGTTCAACCTCTCCTTCTCCACCGGCATCTTCCCCTCTATATTCAAACAGGCCACTGTGCTTCCCCTGCTAAAGAAATCTTCACTTGACCCTGCTCTGCCATCCAACTACCGCCCAATCTCTCTCCTCCCTTTTGCCTCAAAAATTCTTGAACGCCTGGCCCAACAACGCCTGACCAACTTCCTTAACTCCAACTCCCTTCTCGATCCCCTGCAGTCTGGTTTTCGCACAGCCCATTCTACAGAAACAGCCCTCACCAAAGTGGTAAACGACCTTGCCCTTGCCAAAGCCGAAGGTAAATACTCCATCCTGCTCCTCCTGGACCTCTCCTCGGCATTTGACACTGTCGACCACTCCCTCCTCCTCCACTCCCTGCAGCTAATGGGCATTCAGGACCTAGCCTTAGCCTGGATCTCCTCCTACCTCTCCAACCGCTCCTTCACAACATTTTTCAATGGCTCCTCATCCACTCCTACACCCCTCTCAGTTGGTGTTCCTCAAGGTTCCGTCCTAGGACCACTCCTGTTCTCACTCTATACTGCCTCAATTGGTAAAATCATCTCCTCCATGGGTTTCAATTATCACCTGTATGCCGACGACACCCAGATATATCTCCACACCCCAGATATCTCCTCCTCTACCATGGACAAAGTCTCTGCCTGCCTCACATCCATTTCCTCCTGGATGGCTGCCAGGTACCTGAAGCTTAATTTGGACAAGACTGAGCTTCTAATATTCCCACCCCGCACAGCTGCACCCCTCCCAGATCTGCACGTCACTATTGAAAATACTACTATCCACCCTACCTCCCAAGCCCGCTGTCTAGGCGTTACTCTGGACTCTGAACTTTCCTTTACAGCCCACATCCAAGGTATTGTCAGATCCTGCAACTTCCACCTCCGCAACATCTCCAAGATCCGCTCCTACCTGTCACTTGACACCACTAAACTACTTATCCATGCCCTTGTCATCTCCCGCCTAGACTACTGCAATTCTCTTCTATCTGGCCTCCCCTCTAACCGTACTGACCCACTTAAATTGGTAATGAATGCGGCAGCCAGACTGATACATTCTTCTCACCGCAGTGCCTCTACAACTCCGCTCTGTAAAGCACTACACTGGCTCCCCATCAGCTTTAGGATCAATTTCAAAATCCTGTGCTTGGCCTACAAATCAGTGCACAAGACCTGCCCGACCTACATCTCTGATCTGGTCCACAGGCACATACCAGCCCGCCCCCTCCGATCCTCCAATGACCTGCGCCTAGTCGCACCACGCATAACTCAGTCACATGCACGATTGCAGGACTTCACCAGGGCTGCCCCTACTCTCTGGAACTCTCTCCCACCAGCCGTCAGACTCGCCCCCACCTTTAATACCTTCAAACAAGCTCTTAAGACTCACCTCTTCACGCTCGCATACCCCCCTACACCAGTATCATAATATGTTCTGTTAGACCCCCTCTCAAAAGACGCACCTATTGTCTCCACCCCACCCTTTAGATTGTAAGCCTCTGGCAGGGCCATCCTCCCTATTGTATCCATCTTGATTATGCAATCTTACTCACAACCACCCTTCTTGTAGACTCGAACAGTCTCTATCTTGACCTATGACACTGTATTGTTATCAAATCATTTGCATGATCTTGTTTTGTTGTGAGTTTCCGTATGTTCTACCTGTATGTTAACCCATTTATCTATTGTGCAGCGCTGCGTAATATGTTGGCGCTTTATAAATACAATAAATAATAATAATAATAATATGGGCTCTATCTCACCGAACCGTACAGGTCAGGGCAGATTTATTAACATTTTCAGGTCTGTCTCGATTTACCCAGCGCCCTGATACCAGACATGAGGGGTGGGACCCCTGTGGTATCATCAGGGCATTTTCAAACTGCCTAACTGGCAGTCCTTACCTCAGAATGTTCTGAAACTTCCTCAGAACCAGCACCGGGGCTCATGCTACACTTCCCCCACGTTTGGCGAAGCTGCCATCTCAGGAACCCCAGAAATATGACAGATCTGGGAAGTTATGGATTATGCTATGAGACTCAGGTTTATTCAGGATGTGTTCTAGCTGCTAACTTCCCTTTGATCTTTACCAGTGAGCAAGGTGTCAAGACCTCCCGGAGATTTGTAGCCTGCCTGGCTGCACCTAGGCATCCTGATCACCCCTTGGTTAATTAACATCTACATGAGATCAGCTAGGTGTCACCTTATACCTGATGGATGGGCCATCCGCACAGCTTGAAGCCAGGGACTCTCTGGGCCCAGGCTCATTAGCATATCAAAAGAGCCATCCAGCCTTTAGGATGGTGTTCTCTCTGCTAAGAAAAGGACTTCAGCTCCCCCTACACACTCAACCCAGATTGTATCGATTTGAAGCGCAATCGATGCAGGGAATCGAGTGCGATCGCTTTTTCTTCACGGGCGGTTACAGGACGCGCCTGCGGCCCCGCAACCGTCCGTGACACAGCCCCCAGGACGATCCGGCTTTTTTCCAACCTGCTGCATTTTTGCCGTACGTCCCCGTGCGGCTGCGGACCCGGGCCGGATCCTGACCCGAACATGCGGCCATGCTGTGCAATGAGAAACGGATGTTTCTCATCACACTGGCAATAGGACTGGATGCTTCCAGCACCGGTCCTATGCCACTTGGGGGGCCCGGACTACACGCCGGTGTCCCCCATGCTTGAGGTGCCTTTCCGGCACTGCAATATATCTAGTTCCGGTTACTTTATTGTAGTCGGAACTGATACATTCCGGATCCGCAACTTGTGGTTTTCGGGGGCCACCGCAGAGACCCATAGCGTCTCTTTGCGGGACTCGGACCCCTGGACACTTGCGGACTCGAACCGCAAGTGTGAACGGGGCCTAACACTATCATTCAAAGATCTACTTAGTCTTGGACTATTCCCAGGGCCGGTTCAAGTAACAATTGGGCCCTAGGGCAAAATTAGCCTGGGGGGCCCCCAGCAGACACCCCCCCCCCCCCCCCCCCGACCAAAAAGCATCATTAGAAGCCCTTTGTTGCAGCCAAATTTTCCTCCTGGGCCCAAGAGCTGGCTGCTGACCCTCCTCCAATCACCTCCCAACTTAACAGACTCTGCAGAGTCCCTGTGGAGCAACAGTTAAGATGGGGGAGGGACACCTTGGGGGCCCCTACAGGCTCTGGGGCCCTGGGGCAATTGCCCATTTTTTCCTATGGTAGCTCCGGACCTGACTATTCATTGTTAATCTCCAGATATCATCCCTCCTGGAACCTTCTCCTCTGAAGTGATTCCAGCTTGGTTACCTCCTCTCACATCCAGGACTTCTCACGAGTGTCACCTCTCCTTTGAAACTCTCTCCCACAGCCTGTCTGTCTTGCTCCAAGCCTGGAAATTTTCCAATGTACCCTCAAGACAAACCTGTTCAAATAAGCCTATAATTTGCTATTGCTATAATTTGACGCTCACTGCCTCATCTGCTAACCCCTTTGTCTATTCCCCCAGTGTTTCTACCTTCACTACCCTTTAGATTGTAAGCTCATAAGGACAGGAACCTCTCCCTTGTGTTTCCTGTTTCTTTGCATTTTATCAAATGAACATCTATTAGTATGGGTGATGTTTTTCAAACTACACATGAATTGTATGTATCTATACTTATGTTACTGGTTGTCCTGATTGTATAGCAAATTGAACTGCTCATCTATACTCCCCATTATTGTATGCTTTTGAACATTATACAGCGTTACGGAAGATGTTAGCTCTATTTAAATAAAAAAACAATAAAAATCCTTAAAGGACCCCCGAGTCAGCTGAATCACAGTACCCAGGGCCGAATTTACTATAAGGTACTGTAGGCACGCGCCTACAGGCGCATGATGATGGAAAGGCGGCTCACTTCCTTCCCTGAGTGCCTCCCTCTCTCCTTCCCTATACAGAGCCCTGATCAGAGTGTAAATGAGATTTACTCAAACGGCTCTCGGCATTCCACTGACCAGATCTCCCTTCAGTCAGGGGAACCTCTTGCTACTTAATACTGAGGGTACTTCTGGCTACCTAATGCTAAAGGGCACTTGTGGCTACCTACACCAGGCAGGGGAAGTAGGAGAGTGGTGACAGCTGAGCCAGCCAGCACACATGTGGTTCGGCAGGGGTTTGTAGGTCCATGAAGGGTGAAGAACATCTGTGCCTATAGGCTCCTGTGATGTAATTCCAGGCCTGACAGTACCCCTGTTCTGCTGCCTGCTTGTCCAGGGTCTGTGGCTAAAAGTATTAGCGACAAAGGATCAGGAGGACTGCCAGGCAACTGGTATTGTTTAAAAGGAAATAACTATGGCAGCCAGTCACATGGTGCATCTCTCGTACCGTGGCACAGGAGCACCTGTCACCATGTCACAGCTAGTCACCTCCTGGAGGTCCTCCCTCGTCCCAATGCTTCACCAAGCATACTGCCATCGTCACGCTGCCCGCCATCTCAGGAGCTCGCATTATAAATTACACCAAGACTATTAATAATTAAGGAGGATTTCTCTGCCTTATCTCTCAGCAGCATCCAGAAGAGATGATTAGCGCTGAGATGAAATGTCAGGGGCTGGTCCTGGGAAAATGCCGCGGCGCGCCCCGGGGAGACGTTTAACCCCTGCCGTGCCTTCCGGGGTGAGGGGAGGGAGAGATTATCTGCAATAAACACACTGCTAATTACTGGAGATTATTCCTCTGTGCGCGGCGGGCATGAAACGGGAACGCAGCCACTCGGGGTCAGCCAGACACACAATATAAAGGGCAAATTGTGAACGGCTGAGCGGACGTGCGCACTGCGGTTACAGCCCAAAACGCTTAATACGTGTCAGCCGAGAAGAGGGGTCATTGGGGGTCATTCACAACTTGCAGTTCATGTCTAGGTGCCATCACAGATTCCCAGTTACATCTTGTACCCTGAATTACATCATGTACCCCAAAATAATCACAGATTCCTAATAACATCAATATAGAACTTAAATTACGTACTTTGAATTACATAATGTACCCCATATTATCATCAAAGATCCAGAATCACATATCATGAAGCTCGTTACAGATGCCGAATAACATCATGTACCTTAGGCCAGTTTCAGACTACAGCTTGGAGGTAGCGGTGCAAAAACCTCCAAAAAACAGGCCTTTGTGGATTATCGCGTTAATACCCGGTAATCCCCTTCTGGCAGACAGCCAAACAGGAAGTGACGCTCGCTTGCGCTCACTTCCTGTTTTGGAAATATGGAAGTGCGCGGAAGCGTATTGTAAAAATAAACTTTCACGCATGCGCGGTGCAATGGCGTAAATTTTTTTTAAACACCCTGCATCACCATAGACTTACAGGACTTCCTGTGCGACGCACATCGCTGCAGAACCGTGCGGTAACGTAGATCTGTCCTTGCGTCAGGGATGTGGCGAAAACGCCACTTCCGTCGTATTGCGCCGCACCGTGTCAGTATGAACAGGCTCATAGACTTTCATTGGGTTGCAGTAGGGTGGGGAAAAAATTCCGCACCGCATCACCCCAGTGTGAAATCACCCTCAAATTACATCCTGTATTCCAAATCTCATCGCAGATCCCGAATCTCATCGCAGATCACAAATGATATCATACATCCCAAATCTTATCACACATCGGAATACAGACATGTGTACAGTTCAGCATCCTGGGTGAAAGAGACCTAAAATAGGCTAGTTGGCTCTTTGCGATAAGTAGGCTTTGGGTTTCAGCTCTGGCACTTGGTCTCAAAAAGGTTCCATCACTGATAGAGTATGGGGACCTGTAAGCTCTCCCCTGCCTGGGAAGGACCTTATCATAGGTGTACGCAGAGACTCTGACACCAGCAGGTGGCGTGAGCTCCCCTGACACTGAGACCCACAGAGGTGATGGGTACATGGGATCGGGTCAGTTAAAAGGAACCTGAGATGTGAGACCTATGGAAGCTGCCATATTTATTTCCAGTTGCCTGGCAGTCCTGCTGATCTTTCTAGTCAGTAAGGTCTAAATCACACACCTGAAACAAGCATGCAGCTAATCTTGTCAGGCTGATCTGTATGCTTGTTCAGGGTTTATGGCTTAATGCAGAGGATCAGCAGGACAGACAGACAGTGAGCATTATTTAAAAGGAAATAAACAGCCTCCTGTCAGCCTCCATATCTCTCTCACCTCGGGATCCCTTTAAGGTGTTCTTACATTAAGCAATGTATGGGCAGATTCAACCAAGAGACAGATCTCTCTCTGATCAAACCGTTGGCTGCCCATACACTGTGGCCGATTCCCAATCATTTTCAGCATGACATCTCTCAGGAATCCGCTATCTCCGACTCTCCGTTACTTTCCCCCCAAATGTAAAATACTTTACCTGCCCGCTGTCGTGTGCCACGATTCCCATCCATCTTTTGCACTGCCGTCCCACGTGTCTGCAGGCATATAACACGTGGGGCGCATGTGTGATGTCACATACGCACTTCATGGTATACCGGCGGCCACATGGCACGGCAATGCGAAAGATGAATGGGCACTGTAATGGGCAAGAGCAGACAGGAAAATTAATGAAATGCAAGGGGGCACATTTACATTGGGGGGGGGGGGGGGGGGGGGGGAGTTGTTGGCGTTTTTGTCGCATTTGTCATGGGGGGGGAACTGATGTCTGGATACACCAGAGAAGGGGGGTGGACATTTTACTGTGTTTGCCCACAGTTCAGGGGCAGAACCAACTGTGAGCAGCAGAAAAAATGGAGAATCACGTGATACGTCTGTAAGGATTTGATTTGCTGGGGTCACTTCTGGCTTTAGCACCGGATTGTAACCAGCCAATCGGAGCCTTATAAATCTGTCAGCTGATCACATGCTTCCCTGCCAGTTCTGCTACACACAGGTGACACTATTCAAGGATTTGTGAAAAAAGAACCATTTCTACCTCTTCAAAGCAGAGAATCAATCCATAATGGAACACCCTGCATAACTGTGGCTCTGCACACCGAGGGGCAGATTTGTCGTAACTGGGTCAAGGAAGACTGCAGCAAATCCAGAGCAGAAGCCCAGGTCTAGGATTGTGTTCTGTCGCTCTCGGTTCTCCTAGCACTGGATTTTATAGGATGATCTCTGGACAGTACTTCTTTCTTGCGGTGCTTCAACACAAAGCTCATTTTCCAGCAGAGACACTGGGGAGGGGAGGTGATGATGCTGGTGAACAGAAGTCTGGCATCAGGTGGGAAGAGTTGGCCACCTGCACCTGCGTCATATAGGACCTTGGTGGAGATACTGAGAGGTTAGTGCAGTCCCTTGGCGCTCGGAGCGCCTCTAGCCCGCGATCGCGTTCGGCTCGCGATTTTAAAATAAATCAAAAACCGGTGAGATAGTGATTCCCATTCAATAGAATAAGAACCACAGCACAATTGCCCCCAAAACGCTGCATGCAGCGCATTTGCAATTAATCGAAATCGCAACCACTGCAGTGTGAATGTATCTATAGGGATACGCTGTAGCAGTGCTTTGCTGATCGCCAGCGATCAGCAAAGCGCAGAAGAATCGCCCCAATGTGAACCAGCCCTGAGAGCTCATTCTCACTAAAGGCGTTTTTCAAAAAAATTTTAAGCGCTGGCGATTTTTCAAAATCGCCCTGAAAGCGCTTACACCATTATTGGCTATGAGACAGTTCACATCTGAGCAGTTCGTTTCCAGTCTGCTCAGAGAAGCGCTGCATGGGCAATTTTTGAGGCGATTTTGCCTCAATGGAAGGTATAGGAAAAAACGCAAACACTCACAAAATCGCTTTGTGCAGCGATTGCGTGAGCGATTTTAAGAATAAATACATTGTATTTATTCTTTTCCGGATCCGGATCACTTCCTGTTGTCAGGAAGTAAAAAAACACAATCGCTCAGCAAAACCGCTTAGAAAATGGGTTCACAAAAAACCCAGCACGCAGGTAATCGCCGGGAATCGGAAATAAAAATCGCGTGAAAAAACGCCAAAGGCAGACGGACTCGCGAACGGAATGCAATGTGAACAAGACCTCAATTTACTCATGTTTCTGCAACCACCTGTGATCTGATATGACCCAGGTGAAGACTGCAACCTTTCTCCAACACAAGTGTTAAAAAATTCATTAGAACAGTCAGAGACAATAATAAGAGTTTTTGTACAGAGGGAAGAATTATAGCCTCTGTCGTGCTTTTATTGCTGTCTGTAACTTCCTGTCTGCACGACCTCCATGGCTCATATTGAAGGCATGTAGGTCCATGGGACAGGAAGTGGCTTACAATATAAGAAACGTGTCACACCTGGCAGAGCATGGCCCAATTACAGAGCCCGCAGAGAGGCCACTTACGCTGAAAGTTGGTGACGATGTGCTGCAGACAGAGGTCGCTCAGCAGGGGGACAATGGCCAGGGACCAGGAATAATCCTCTGTGATGATTCGCCGCATCTTCCTCAGGTCGGCTGCAGCATTCCTCTGATGGATGGGGAGCGGTGCTGGCACAGCAGGCTTCTCATTGGCTGCAGACTGCATCATGGCGGTGGTGGGAGGAGGGGGTCTCAGCTGTGCAGCCCTAGAGGAGACTGGAGGTCAGTTCTTAGTACTACCAGAGGTGGCGCTACCACTGCCGTAACTCAGAGGCCCATATACAATAAGCTTTTTCGCCTAGGTGATATTTTCACACCTTATCAATCAAATTCCTTTTAAACCACCAACAAGCAATAAAATACTCAGAATAATTTTGACAATATCCTTTCTCCTACTTTTTGGCACTTTTTCAATTGCAACATGCTGAAAAGTGATGTTAAAGGATACCAGATGTAAACAGAGTAAGAGAAACACTCTGCACATGCGTATGACATCATGCGCATGACGTAGCAACGCCATACGCAGAGTGCTACCAGGCGTGGGTGTGCGATGTAGGATGCACACGGCCCGGGCAGCACCTGTGCAGTAAAGCCCGACTCCTGCGACCCGGGGGGCTTTTAGGCATAATGCGGGGAACAGAAAGGAGAACAGGGGGAGCGACAGGCATCAGGACAGGTAATAGTATATGCCTGCTCCCCCGTTTCTCTTACTCTGTTCACATCTGGTATCCTTTAACTGCTTGGCGACCACGTCATAACAATGGGCGTGGCTGCGGCGGCAGCCCCAGGACCGCCTAACACCGATAGGTGTAAGGTCCTTGGGGCGGGTATTGCAGGAGATCTCCGCATAAATGACGGAGCGGAGCTCCGCCATCAGTCCCCCAGTGGCTATCGCCGCTGGGAGACTGTTAGACGGCGAAATCGCTGTCTAATTAACCTGTACAGCGCTGCAATGTAAGGCAGCGCTGTACTGGGGACAGCTGTGTGACACTGCTGACCCCTCTGTAGTTGCGGAAGTGATCCGCTGTTATAGGCTGAAGCCTATGACAGACGATCACGCTGATTGGCTGGTGGGGGGAGGGAGGGAGGTGGGAGTAAAAAAAATAAATAAATACAAAGTCAAATTTATTAAAAATAAATAAATAAATAACATAAATATTTGTAAAAACAAACAAACACTGGGGGAGCGATCAGACCCCAACAACAGAAAGCTCTGTTGGGGTGAGGGGGAATCACTTGTGTGCTGAGTTGGACGGCCGTGCAGCGAGGCCTTAAAGCTACAGTGGCCTATTTGTTAACAAATGGCCTGGTCTTTTGGGGAGTTTAACACTGCGGTCCTCAAGTGGTTAAAGAGCAGATGAAAAATCTCCTAGGAGAAAAGTCAAAAGAAAAAATGAATTGCATATGGGCCAGGTGGTCATAACTAGAAGGCCTCTGTCAGGTTAATAATAATGACACCTCAGTTGCTGGTAGTAAGCGCCTTTTGGTCTCTATAATACAATCCCATAGGAGCATTTGTAATCACATGCATCAGTTGGTAACATGCAATGGGATTGCTGTCCGGTTAAAAACATCTTGTGTCACATCTAGGCAGAGCCGGATCATCCACAAGGCAAACCTAGGCAATTGCCTAGGGTCTGGGATAGTCCAGGGGGCCTGGCGGATGCTAGCCCCACCAAATCTGTCTAAAAAAAAGTCAGATGATCATCAGCAATCGGGCACTGCTATCTTGCCTAGAGCCCGATTTCATCTTAATCTTTTTCTGCATCTGGGGGTGGACGATGGGATGACCGCCAAAGCTGGACGCTTGTAGCCGGCGAGGAAACAGGAGTGACTGGTAAGCAATTGAGTGTATCTCTGTCAACTAGGGGCATAGCCATAGCTGCTATAGGGCCCAGGAGCATAGGGGCCCAGGTGGTACGTAATGTACTCACTTTCTTGTGTTCCCTCGCCCTCAAACTTTGTCTCAGTGCCCATGGACTAAGGGCACTTGTGCAGTGTAGATTGCATGAGAATGTAAATTGCCCAATTGACTCATATACATAGGGCATGTGGCATTGCTTAAAGGGGCATTACAGCGAAAAGCTGTAAAATACATGTGCAAACATATACAAATAAGAAGTACTTTTTTTCCAGAGTAAAATGAGCCATAAATTATTTTTCCCCTATGTTGCAGTCACTTACAGTAGGCAGTAGAAATTTGACAGAAGTGACAGGTTTTGGACTAGTCCATCTCTTCATAGGGGATTCTCAACAAGGCTTTTATTCTTTATAAAGATATTCCCAGAAAAGGATTTAAACAATGATGCTGGCCAGCTTCCCTGCTCCCTACACAGTTTTTTGGCAGTTGGACAGAGCAACTGCCATTCACTAAGTGCTTTTGAAAATAAATATATCTCTGAGAATCCCCTGTAAAGAGATGGACTAGTCCAAACCCTGTCACTTCTGTCAGATTTTTACTACCTACTGTAAGTGACAGCAACATAGGAGAAAAGTAATTTATGGCTCATTTTACTCTGGAAAAAATGTACTTCTTATTTGTATATGTTTGCACATATTTTAAATTTTACAGTTTTTTGCCCCTTTAAGAGTGCCTACATCTGAGGGCCTCATGAAAGTTTTGCTATGGGGCCCCATCATCTCTAGCTACACCACTGCTGTCAGCCATTTGTGTGAAAAAGCCCTCAAATTTATCTATACCAGAATTAGCAGGGGCTGAATAAGAACCTTGCACAGGGCTAATCAGACTCAGAAACTTACAGGTCTTGTTTACATTATAAGTTGCCAGCGCAATCGCTGAGCAATTTTGAAAGCTTTTCTAAGCACTTTTGTTTAACAATGTTTTTTTCACTCCCTGACATCAATCAGGATTAGTGAACTCTTTGACCCGGAAATGAATAAATACAATGTATTTATTCTTTAAAGCGATTCTTTCAAAGCGATTTGTCAAGCGCTTAGCGATTTTACTATACATTCTATTGAATCGCAAACGCTCTGGAAATGGTGCAGGAGCCGCGTTTGCGATTGGATAGAAAGCTCATTGCTTATGTGAGAACGCTAGCGCTTAAAAATAAGTGAAATCGCTTATAATGTGAACAAGCCCACAGAGTGATTATTCATTACATTTCTGAATCTGATTAGGCCTGCGTAATGTTCTGTGTTAGTCCCCACTAAAATAATTCTAGTAATTGTACAGGAAAAAATAATAATTTAATTGCAAATCACATTTAACTAACATAAATGTGCTGGAAAGGTGGGATTAGAGGGCAGCTGTCAAAGGATTATAACTCCCATCATGTTCTGGAAATGGGGCAGGGGCATAGCAATAGGGGTTGCGACTGCATCAGGGCCCTTGGGCCAGAGGGACCCACTAGGTGCCCTCCCTCATCCATCTTATTAGGGGACTACAACTCCCATATTGGCGCAATGCTGATAATCAACACCTCTATATGTGCATTGGATAGTGGTAATCCTTAAAGGAGTCATCAAGCTAATTAACCTACCCCTTGACTTATGCTTCATACACACTTGAGATAAAAGTATTTGGAAAATGAAAGATCACAGACCAATTTTACCCCCTTCCATGTAGTATGAGAGCCATACCTACACAGTCTATGCTATGGAGCTGAACTCATCAGATAAAATCTTTGCAAGATGCTGCACACAAAGATGCCCGTACACACTCAAAAGATCATCATCTGCAAAAGATCTGTTCCTGCAAAAGATCCATTCCTGCAAATTGCAATGATAGTCTATGAGATCTGCAGATCCTCATACACGCCTTGTTTAACAGACAATCATCTGCAGATCAGATTCACCAGGATGGATCTTCAGATCTGCAGATGATTGCCAGATATGCAGATGAAGTCTGTTAAACAAGGTGTGTATGATGATCTGCAGATCTCATAGACTATGAATGCATTTTGCAGGAATGGATCTTTTGCAGGAACGGACCTTTTGCAGATAATGATCTTTTGAGTGTGTACGGGCATCTTTGTGTGCAGCATCCTGCAAAGATTTTATCTGATGGGGAGTTCAGCTCCATAGAATAGACTGTGTAGAGTATGGCTCTCATACTACATGGAAGGGGGTAAAATTGGTCTGTGATCTTGCCTTTTCCAGAGACTTTTATCTCAAGTGTGTATGAAGCATTACCTGGGGCTTCCTCCAGGAGTACATTTGAAATCGGCGCCGGTAGACTTGAGCGCAGGATACAGCGGTATATAGCTGATCCCAGAGCTGGATTTACCATAAGGCATTGTAGGCACATGCCTACAGGCGCCTGATGATGAAAAGGTGTCTCACTACCCTCCCCCAGTGCCTCCCTCCCTTCTTCCCTGTGCAGAGTCCCGAGCGGAGTGAAGATGAGAGGTTACTCACCCTGATCTTGCTTCAGTCTTGGGGCACTTCTAGAGGATACTTCTGACTACCTAATGCTAAGGGGCACCTATAACTACCTATGACAGGCAAGGGAAGTAAGGGAGAAGTGACAGCTGGGACAGCCAGCACAACTGTGGTGCAGTTCAGCTGGTGTGTGTAGGTTCATGGAAGGCAAAGTCTAGGGTGCCAGGACATCTGTGCCTATAGGCTCCTGTGATGTAAATCCGGGCCTGGCTGATCCTGCTTCTGCACAAGTCCGGGCCGATTTCATTACTATTCCCCCTCCAGGCCGCCATGGATAGTGGGGGAATGAAATAATTTGGCTTCCAGCGATTGCTGGAGGCCGAATTATTATGTTTTTAAGCAACTTCGGTTCTGTCTTCTTACGGAGCCGACATTACTCACTGAGCGCTTCAATAGGAATAATTCCTATTGAAGTCTATGGAGGCGCCGGCTGCGCCCAAATCTAGCAGCGCTGAAAAGCACTGCTCCGTCCTCCAGCCCCTTGCAGCTGATATGTCCCATGCCGCAGCTCCGCTTTCAGCCGGTGGCCCAGGATCCCCGCCGGTGCAAAGGGCGACCTCGAGATTGTCCTCTACTGCACCTGCGCCGCTGTCAATCAAATCCACGCCTGCGCAGTACAGCCCAGACAACTTGGACTTCATTGACAGCGGCACTCGCGCAGGCAAGGTAGAAGACGGCCTGGCGAGACACGATGCAGGGACCGTTGGCTAGCGGCTGATAGCGGAGCTGCGCCGTAGGACATGTCAGCTGCAAGGGGCTGGAGGACAGGAACGTGGAGGAAGCCCCAGGTAAGTAGATCAAGGGGTAGGTTGATTAACATAATGACTCCTTTAACAAGCTATTTTCTTACTACACATGTACCTACTACCTGACACTGCAGCTGTCTTTGGTAGGTTTTGAGGCTCCATATCAACAGAGTGCTTGAGGCCCCATGTAAAACTCGCATCGGGGCCCAAAGCTACTTAGTTACGCCACTGGAATGGGGATTAGAGAGCAGCTGTCAGAGGACTACAACTCCCATCATGTGCTGCTGTGGGAGGATTAGAGGGCAGCTGCAGAGGACTACAACTCCCATCATGTGCAGGGGTGGGAGGATTAGAGGGCAGCTGCAGAGGACTACAACTTCCATCATGTGCTGCTGTGGGAGGATTAGAGGGCAGCTGCAGAGGACTACAACTCCCATCATCTGCAGGGGTGGGAGGATTAGAGGGCAGCTGCAGAGGAATACAACTCCCATCATGTGCTGGAAAGGAAGAATTAGGGGGCTGCTGTCAGAGGACTACAACGGTTGTCAGAGCTCTGGACACTTTGAAGGGAGAACTACAACTTCCATCACGTGCTGGGAAGGGAGGCTTAGAAGGCAGCTGTCAGAGAACTACAACTCCCATCATGTGCTTGGGGAGGGACAGCAGCCAGGTCTCTGGATACCCCTGCAGGGAGGACTACAACTCCAATTATGCGCTAAGGATGAAGAGGGGAAGTTCCCCCGGGAGCCCCTCCATCACCCCGTCCTATACACATGGTGGCCGCTTTTCCCTCACCTCTCTTCTGCGCTGTGTACCGTCACCATGACAACCTCCCGCCCCGTTTCCTAGGAGATCCTGCACCACGCCCACTCCTTGACAGCAGCGGAACGTTACTCGGGGCAGGACCTGAGAGTGTCTGTCAGAGTGTGACTGACAGGGCAGGACCAGAGACTGACGGCCGGGGGGCGGGGCCTCTGCCAGTTATGTTGGAGGTGATTTTTGCCCGTTCTATGTTAGCCCGTTCCATGTTAGCCCCACCTCTCCTGCCTGACAGGACATGGGATTTGTAGTGCCTCTGCATAGAAGCCATGGCGGCATTGTATTGCTGTGCCCCTGCTTGGTGATTTACTCTCATTTCCGGTCCTAGAAACATAACCGGAAGTATGAAAATATGCCCCCTCCCTGTGACAGAGTTGTACAACTCTCACAGGGTTAACCCTTCCAAAACTACAAGCAAAAAAAAAAAAAAAAAAAAGATAGAGTTAAATGACCTAATTGGAGGTGTCGCACAATAAAGGGGAACTCCAGCTGAAACCTTTCCCTTTACATTACAAGGTGAATGGATATGCCATAATTTCTGCCTGTGCCGTGCTACAAGATGACAGAGTTCGAGACAATCTGTGCCCCCTAGAGGGCTTAAAACACAACAACATACCGCCTAACTTTTCGAGATAAAAAAGAGGGACACTAAGACACCCCCACCCAGGAACGGATCTAGACCAAGTTGCGCCTGCGGCAAGGTCAGCTTTTGGCGCCTATGCGCTTATCCCTACTGCTTATACATAATTCGAAAACTCAATCCTCGCATGTAATCCTAGAAATAGTTTTTTTTTTTTTCAATTAAAATATTGACAATTAAACATGGAAAGTATATATAGCCGCCCAAATGACTCCCTGGCTCCCCGTGTGATCTGTACTGCCCCGTTCCACCCTCACCGCTTTGTATCAGGTCAGGTCCCCTCCCCGCTTGTGTTTGCGCTGAGCCCCGAGTGTCAGCATAGCGACAGTCATACTTACTTCAGCCGCTCTCCGGAACGCAGACCTAGTCTCCTCTCTGTCGCACCTCTAGTGTTGGCTTCTGCAATGCGCGTCATCTGTGAAGCCAACACTAGAGGTGCGACAGAGAGGAGACTAGGTCTGCGTTCCGGAGAGCGGCTGAAGTAAGTATGACTGCCACTATACTGACACTCGGGGGGCAGTGCAAACACAAGCGGGGGGAGCGGGGACAAACTGCACCTGCCGCCTGGAGCTAGAGGCCCACCTGCCCCCCCCCCCCAGATCCATCTCTGCCCCACCACAACCCTCACCATGCACATCACAAAGAATTCAGAAACAAAAGATGTAGTTTTATCATTCAAACCACACTGGTCCTATCATCTAGAGCCGATTCTCTCATAAAGCAAGGTGAAACATTTGCATCAGGAGCAGAGATTACAGGGGCAGCATGTTTGTACTGTGTTTACACTAACAGCATGCAGTCTGAGTAGGAGGAGAAGGGAGAGGAGAGTAGAGTAGTGGTGTGTACACACTTGAAAGATTAATGAAAGATCTTAGACCAATTTTACCACCTTCCATGTAGTATGAGAGCCATACTGTACACAGTCTATTATATTGAGTTGAACTCCCCATCAGATAAAAATCTTTGCAAGATGCTGCACATAAAGATGCTGTAGACATTCAAAAGTATCCGCAAAAGATCTGTTCCTGCAAAATGCATTCATAGTCTATGATATCTGCAGATCCTCATACACACCTTGTTTAACAGACATTCATCTGCAGATCAGATCCACCAGGATGGATCTGCAGATGATTGTCATGTAATGCGGTGGTATGAGCTTTGTACAGTATGGTGCTGTGTAATGCGGTGGTATGAGCTCTGTACAGTATGGTGTAATGCGGTGGTATGAGCTCTGTACAGTATGGTGCTGTGTAATGCGGTGGTATGAGCTTTGTACAGTATGGTGCTGTGTAATGCGGTGGTATGAGCTCTGTACAGTATGGTGCTGTGTAATGCGGTGGTATGAGAACTGTACAGTACGGTGCTGTGTAATGCGGTGGTATGAGCTCTGTACAGTATGGTGTAATGCGGTGGTATGAGCTTTGTACAGTATGGTGTAATGCGGTGGTATGAGCTCTGTACAGTATGGTGCTGTGTAATGCGGTGGTTTGAGCTCTGTACAGTATGGTGTAATGCAGCGGTATGAGCTCTGTACAGTACGGTGCTGTGTAATGTGGTGGTATGAGCTCTGTACAGTATGGTGTAATGCGGTGGTATGAGCTCTGTACAGTATGGTGTAATGCGATGGTATGAGCTCTGTACAGTATGGTGTAATGCGATGGTATGAGCTCTGTACAGTGTGGTGTAATGCAGTGGTATGAGCTCTGTACAGTATGGTGTAATGCGGTGGTATGAGCTCTGTACAGTATGATGCTGTGTAATGCGGTGGTATGAGCTCTGTACAGTATGGTGTAATGCAGTGGTATGAGCTGGGTACAGTATGGTGTAATGCGGTGGTATGAGTTCTGTACAGTATGGTGTCGTGTAATGCGGTGGTATGAGCTCTGTACAGTACTGTGTAATGCAGTGGTATAAGTTCTGTACAGTACGGTGCTGTGTAATGCGGTGGTATGAGCTCTGTATGGTATGGTGTAATGCGGTGGTATGAGCTCTGGACAGTATGGTGTAATGCGGTAGTATGAGCTCTGTACAGTATGGCTGTCGTGTAATGTGGTGGTATGAGCTCTGTACAGTACTGTGTAATGCAGTGGTATGAGCCCTGTATGGTATGGTGTAATGCGGTGGTATGAACTCTGTACAGTATGGTGTAATGCGGTGGTTTGAGCTCTTTTTTTTTTTTTTTTTTTTTCTTTTTTAAACTCAGCACACAGACCCAAGTTCATGGGTAGTCAGTCATATGTGGCATTGGCAATACTCCTTTCTTGCCATGCCCCTAAACTGAGTTGTGTGGTCATCATAGTTTGGTAGTAGCTATTTACAAGCCTCATCGATCTTCCTTTTCCCACCCTACCTCCCAATGAGCGACTGCTGCTGAGCCTAGTATTTTTTCACTATCCTTCTCAAAAACACATCCTACACACATACAACCACACCCTCTTACACATGTCCCTCTCTTCTCCCCAGTCACTCTCTTTCAAATAAACTAACTAAGGTTAGTTGTGAGGCTTCTCCATACTTCTTCAAGATTATCTGCATGCCCCGGCCCCGCATTCTTACACAGTTCATCCATCCCAACAAACCATTCCCTTGTATCCAAAGTGGTCGGGTTTTTCCAGTTATTAGCAATAATACTTTTGGCCACTATTGTGCCGTATTCTTTGATCAGTAAGTGTCCGGGACTTTCTTTTTTTTTTCTTTTTTTTGTGTCTATGAAACTAAAAATTGCTTCTTCTAGTGTAAGCTCAAATTTTTCTTTTAGTAATCTCTCAGCCAGGAGGCAAATATCATCCCATAATTTTTTGACTACCGGGCACCACCACCACATGTGTAGGTTATCTCCATCCCTGTGTCCACATCTCCAGCACAACACCCTGCGTCTTGCAAATTTGCTAATACGGTGTGGTGTGATATACCATCTACCAATTGTTTTAAATTGTATCAATTGAAGCCTTGGGTCTTGAATTTTAAAATTATTTGCCCATATTTGTGGCCAAGACCCTTCCAGACTCGACCCCAGCTCTCTTTCCCATTTCTTACAATATGCCGGAAGATCCTGGCCATAATCAGACGCACAGATATCTGAATATAGACTAGAGATTGATTTGTTCATTTTTTTCCCCAAATAAAGATGTTTTTCGAAATTATTCAGTTCCATCCTTTGGGCAGACAGTGAAGTCCATTTTCGAGTAAAACTATGGATCTGAGCAGAGCCCCATAAACTAATCTCATTATTATCTTCAAAAATTGATTTAATTCCCAGCACACGACTACCTCTGATATCAATGAAGCGTGTTTCTCGACTTATATTATGCTTGCCAAACCAGGCTGGGTCAAGACCTGGGGGGAAGTCTGGATTATCTCGCAAGGTTGTCAGGGGAGATAACCCCATATTCTCCTGCCATTTTTTAATTATCCAGAGCAATGACTTTAGAGTTGGTTTAATCAGCGGATGTGACGATAAGTTATATACCCTATTAATGTTTTTAGGAATCCAGGTAAAAACAAGATCCAAGTCGGATTCCTCCTCCTCCAGCCAAGGCCAAATCCTATTATTTGTATCAGAGGTAATCTCTATTTTCCATTCTAGGATTCTTGTCAAATGTATGCTTCTATAGTAATTATATAAATTTGGGGCAGCCAGTCCGCCCTGATTTTTCCTTTTCATAATCAGTTTGTAGTTTATTCTACGCTTAGTGTTGCTCCAAATAAAGTTCTGAAATATCTTGTGCCAGTTCTGGAACCATGCAGTAGGGATGGCTATCGGTAAACTCTGCAACAAAAAAATAAGTTTGGGGAGGATCAGCATTTTAATGATTCCAATCCTACCTATTATATTGAAACATGGGCGGTCCCAGGATCTCAGTTTATTTTTACTTTCATCTATTATTTTTAAAAAGTTACTCTTAAAAAGTAAGTCCAGGTTACTCGTAAGATTAATGCCTAAATATTTAATCGAATAATTATTACATCTAAATTCACTAATTTGTTTTATCTCTTCTATAAGTTTCATAGAGCAACCTATATTTAATATCTCAGTTTTCTCTTTATTCAGTTTAAAATTTGAGTATTTTGCAAAAAGACTAAACTTATCCCGACATTTTATAGTCGAGCCAAGTGGATCCGTCAGGGTCAAAAGTAGATCATCGGCATAAAAAAGTAGATCATCGGTGGTTTGAGCTCTGTACAGTATGGTGCTGTGTAATGCGGTGGTATGAGCTCTGTACAGTACGGTGCTGTGTAATGCGGTGGTATGAGCTCTGTACAGTATGGTGTAATGCGGTGGTATGAGCTCTGTACAGTATGGTGTAATGCAGTGGTATGAGCTCTGTACAGTAGGGTGTAATGCAGTGGTATGAGCTCTGTACAGTAGGGTGTAATGCAGTGGTATGAGCTCTGTACAGTATGGTGCCGTGTAATGCGGTGGTATGAGCTCTGTACAGTATGGTGTTGTGTAATGCGGTGGTATGAGCTCTGTACAGTATGGTGCTGTGTAATGCGGTAGTATGAGCTCTGTACAGTATGGTGTAATGCAGTGGTATGAGCTCTGTACAGTATGGTGTAATGCAGTGGTATGAGCTCTGTACAGTAGGGTGTCGTGTAATGCGGTGGTATGAGCTCTGTACAGTATAGTGTCGTGTAATGCGGTGGTATGAGCTCTGTACAGTACTGTGTAATGCAGTGGTATGAGCCCTGTATGGTATGGTGTAATGCGGTGGTATGAACTCTGTACAGTATGGTGTAATGCGGTGGTTTGAGCTCTGTACAGTATGGTGCTGTGTAATGCGGTGGTATGAGCTCTGTACAGTACGGTGCTGTGTAATGCGGTGGTATGAGCTCTGTACAGTATGGTGTAATGCGGTGGTATGAGCTCTGTACAGTATGGTGTAATGCAGTGGTATGAGCTCTGTACAGTAGGGTGTAATGCAGTGGTATGAGCTCTGTACAGTAGGGTGTAATGCAGTGGTATGAGCTCTGTACAGTATGGTGCCGTGTAATGCGGTGGTATGAGCTCTGTACAGTATGGTGTTGTGTAATGCGGTGGTATGAGCTCTGTACAGTATGGTGCTGTGTAATGCGGTAGTATGAGCTCTGTACAGTATGGTGTAATGCAGTGGTATGAGCTCTGTACAGTATGGTGTAATGCAGTGGTATGAGCTCTGTACAGTAGGGTGTCGTGTAATGCGGTGGTATGAGCTCTGTACAGTATGGTGTCGTGTAATGCGGTGGTATGAGCTCTGTACAGTATGGTGCTGTGTAATGCGGTGGTATGAGCTCTGTACAGTATGGGGTAATGCGGTGGTATGAGCTCTGTACAGTATGGTGTAATGCGGTGGTATGAGCTCTGTACAGTATGGTGTAATGCGGTGGTATGAGCTCTGTACAGTATGGTGCTGTGTAATGCGGTGGTATGAGCTCTGTACAGTATGGTGTAATGCAGTGGTATGAGCTCTGTACAGTATGGTGTAATGCGGTGGTATGAGCTCTGTACAGTACGGTGCTGTGTAATGCGGTGGTATGAGCTCCGTACAGTACAGTGCTGTGTAATGCGGTGGTATGAGCTCTGTGCAGTATGGTGTTGTGTAATGCGGTGGTATGAGCTCTGTACAGTATGGTGTAATGCGGTGGTATGCCCTCTGTACAGTATGGTGCTGCTTAATATGAGTACTGTACAGTACGGTGCTGTGTAATGCAGTGGTATGAGCTCTGTACAGTACGGTGCTGTGTAATGCAGTGGTATGAGCTCTGTACAGTATGGTGCCGTGTAATGCGGTGGTATGAGCTCTGTATGGTATGGTGTAATGCGGTGGTATGAGCTCTGTACAGTATGGTGTAATGCGGTGGTATGAGCTCTGTACAGTATGGTGCTGTGTAATGCGGTGGTATGAGCTCCGTACAGTACGGTGCTGTGTAATGCGGTGGTATGAGCTCTGTACAGTATGGTGCTGTGTAATGCGGTGGTATGAGCTCTGTACAGTATGGTGCTGTGTAATGCGGTGGTATGAGCTCTGTACAGTATGGTGTAATGCAGTGGTATGAGCTCTGTACAGTATGGTGTAATGCGATGGTATGAGCTCTGTACAGTATGGTGTAATGCGGTGGTATGAGCTCTGTACAGTATGGTGCTGCTTAATATGAGTACTGTACAGTACGGTGCTGTGTAATGCAGTGGTATGAGCTCTGTACAGTACGGTGCTGTGTAATGCAGTGGTATGAGCTCTGTACAGTATGGTGCCCTGTAATGCGGTGGTATGAGCTCTGTATGGTATGGTGTAATGCGGTGGTATGAGCTCTGTACAGTATGGTGTAATGCGGTGGTATGAGCTCTGTACAGTATGGTGTAATGCAGTGGTATGAGCTCTGTACAGTATGGTGTAATGCGATGGTATGAGCTCTGTACAGTATGGTGTAATGCGGTGGTATGAGCTCTGTACAGTATGGTGCTGCTTAATATGAGTACTGTACAGTACGGTGCTGTGTAATGCAGTGGTATGAGCTCTGTACAGTACGGTGCTGTGTAATGCAGTGGTATGAGCTCTGTACAGTATGGTGCCCTGTAATGCGGTGGTATGAGCTCTGTATGGTATGGTGTAATGCGGTGGTATGAGCTCTGTACAGTATGGTGTAATGCGGTGGTATGAGCTCTGTACAGTATGGTGTAATGCAGTGGTATGAGCTCTGTACAGTATGGTGCTATGTAATGTGGTGGTATGAGCTCTATACGGTGTAATGTGGTATAGAAGTATGAGCTCTGTACAGTATACAGATCTTTATAGAAGGTGGTTTACTGCTCTTCCACTTTGCAGCAGTCAAAGGAGATCTGAGAGAAATCAGAGAGAAGTGATTAATAATTGATGAGATCCTCTCCAGAAATAGCTTGTGAGAGCAGATGATGGCAGCACTCACAGACACACAGCAGGGGTGAGGCAGGCAACAGGAGGAGGAGGGGGAAGAAATAAGGACATGTATATCAGTTGCTAGAGATGTTATAGATGGAGGCACCACGCACACTTACCTCTCGCCAGCAGGGGATCTACATGTCCTACTCATGGGCGCACCTGTTCATTTATTAAAAATTAGGGGGGAAAAGTTGAAAAAAGTGGCAGACGAGCATATTACCCCCTAGTGGCACATATACTTGGCCTTATTTTTTTTTAAGCAGTATCAGTTGCCGGGCTTTGCTGCTGATCTAATCCAATCCAAAAAAGCTTTATGGCAGGACCAAATACATTTAGCATTGCCAAAGCATAACAAAGCATTAACATGGGGAGGGGGTTGTGGGAATAATGGAAGGGTAGGTGGTTGGGGTGTATAGTCTGTAGCAGACTTTCTCAACCAGGGTTCCTTGAGGACTCTTCAGGGGTTCCTTGGCATTTTACCCCATCGTGGGGGAAGTGTAATAGAGCACACTATAATAGGTGGTACTGTAACAAGAAGCACTAAATTGGGGGGTCAGGAGACAGTATAATCAGTGGCAGTGTAATAGGAGATAGTGAAATTAGCAGCCTAACCTACTTAAAGACCACACCTCCTGAAAAATAAATGAAGGGGTTCCTCGAGATCCAAAAGTTATTTACAGGATTCCTCCAAGGTAAAAAGGTTGAGAAAGGCTGGTCTATAGGGTGTGGAGGATGTAAGGGACAATATGGGGGGCTGGTATATACAGTCCATAGGGGGGTATACAGTCCATGTGGTATGTTCCTCTCAGTTGGTGGCAGGCCGTAACATATCGGGCAGCTAGTTGCATAGTTGTTTCTTCTTCCCCCAGTATGATGTAGTCTCCTCTCCTCATCTGTGGAGGTAAAATCCTGGATGTGGTCGGAGAGTCTCTGGAAGTGGGCGGTCCTCACAGGTGCATATTTTCTGCAGTGTAGCAGGAAGTGGGCCTCATCCTTCAGGGCCCCCTGGTCACATTGCCTGCAGTCTCTCCTCCTGGGGCTTCCATGTCTGTCTGTGTCGCCCTGTCTCTACCTCCAGGCTGTGGGCACTCAGACGGTACAGGCTCAGTTCCTCTGCCTCGAATACTTTTAGCCATAGCTCCTGAACAAGCATGCAGCAGGTCAGGTGTTGCTGACATTTCTGTCAAAGTTGCATGCTTGTTTCTGGTGCGATTCTACATTTGCAGCCAAATATACCAGCAGGAATGCCAGGTGACTGGTATTGTTACACCCCCCTAGTGGCCAAGCCATTTTTTACAATTCAGCACTCTTCAGCTTTAAAAGTTTGCTGCACGGCCATACAACTTAGCCCACAAATGAATCTTGCCCCTTTTCTTGCCACCAACAGAGCTTTCTGTGGGTGGCATCTTATTGCTGCTGAGATTTTATTTATTTTTATTAAATTTTGCTATTTTTTTTTTTTTTTTTATTCTTATCCCCCTCCCCCCCAAGATCCAGCCCTGTGATTGCTTCTCGTAGGCAACAGCTTATGAAAGGGATCTGATTGAGAGCCTCTTCTGGGGACAGTTCAGTAACAGAGCTGTCCCCCGTAAGCGCTGCACAGGTAATTTTGTCCATTTGGGGGGGGGGGGGTTTACAGCCCGTCAGCTCTGATAGCGGCTGGCAGGCTGTTTACGGAGCTGAGCTCCGTGACTCAACAGGGATGCGTGTGACCCCCGCTAATCTCCACCCCCAGGACTTATCGGCGGTCCTGGGGGAGCCAGTCTGCGGCCGCCGATTGGTGTTAGGCAGTCATAGAGTGGTAAAACTAAACCTGTGGAATCCTTACGTCAAAAATGTAGACACCTTGGGAGAGTCCCTCCATTCTAGTGCTGGGAACCCCGAAGTTCACGGGCGTGATCGAACGTATGAGGACGATTGCGGCTGTACTGCACAGTATGGCTCATGTCTGTGCTACAGCACGGTGCCGCCACTCAAGCTCGGTGGAAAGTCGAGCCCAATCGGCTCCGTAGTAGTGCATAGATGTGAGCCGTCTGCACCTGTGCAGTGCTTGCGGGGATCTCAGCACTGGAATGGCAAAGAGAAAAGGGACGGGGGAAGCCTCTGAAGGAATCAAGGGCTTTTCTCTCCTGAGGGAAGTACCCAAATTGGGCACTTTTTGCTCCCTTAAGATCCATGCACAACTCCAATGACTGCTTCCGGCAGTGATTGGATGCAATAGTGGCATCGTTCTGCCGTTGCCTAGCAATGCATTTGTACAGCATCAGGGTCCCCTGTCACTCTAGTTATCAGATGGAGTTAGAATATCAGACTGGATGTGTAAAAGGAGGGTGATGCTTGAAATCATTGTCCTTCCTCTGTTAACTATAGTTACCTGCAAGGAAACACGTGAGGTCATCACTGCATTGCATAAAAAGGATATTGCTGGCATACAGAGGAGGCTCTCCGACATTTCCGGCGTACAGAAGAGGCACTCTGACATTGCCGGCGTACAGGGGAAGCGCTCAGACATTTCCGGCACAAAGAGGAGACACTCCAACATTCCCGGCATACAGTTGAGACGTCCCGACATTCCCGGCGTACAGAAGAGATGCTCCGACATTTCCGGCACACAAAGGAAATGTTCCAACATTCCCGGCGTAAAGAGGGAGACGCTCCAACATTCCCTGCGTACAGGGGAGACGTATCGACATTCCCGGTGTACAGAGGAGCCGCTCCGACATTCCCTGCGTACAGGGGAGACGTAGCGACATTCCCGGTGTACAGAGGAGCCGCTCCGACATTCCCTGCGTACAGGGGAGACGTAGCGACATTCCCGGTGTACAGAGGAGCCACTCCGACATTCCCTGCGTACAGGGGAGACACGTAGCGACATTCCCGGTGTACAGAGGAGCCGCTCCGACATTCCCTGCGTACAAAGGCGAGATGTACTGACATTCCCGGAGCACAGGGGAGATGTACTGACATTCCCAGCATAAAGAGGAGATGCTCCAACACTCCCGGCATTCAGCCAGAGGCTTTGACATTCCCAGTATATTGGTCCCAGATGCTCTATACAACACGCTCATGGCACAACACATCATCAGGAAAGAATAGGGTAATTTATTCATAAAATGGATAAAAGCAAAACAATAGAAAATACAACAGCATGAATTTTCAGTCCGATAGTAAAAGGGAGACAGCGGCATATTAAGAGTCGTCTCTCAGCATCTCATCCAGATCAGCGTTCTCGCAGATCCACCCTCACACCACACAATAAATAATTCCCAAGAGCGCATTAAAAAACAAGGCAATAGAGTATAAAAATAGAATTATCTGATCCCTGTAAACATATGAAGCGTTCCGAATACCGGGGTATAAAACATGCACCCAATTCACATACTTATACAGCACTGCTGGGGATAGTCACAAGACCAAATACACATCCTCCACTCAGGCTGCAGCAAGCGCTATATGACTTCCTATGAACGTGGACTGTCTGCTTCCTGAATTCCAGTCATTACTTTACAATGAGCTTCGAACAGAATCCAGGCACACAATGCAGTGTGGGAAGTTCAGACCATGCAAATTCTGTGTGTCTGGTGTACATCTACCCACCACCTCCAAGTTCTGTGACACTGCCCCTCCCTCCTGTTACACCATCCCCTGAGGATTGTGACACTGCCCCTCCCTCCCGTTATACAGCCCCTGAGGATTTTTGTGAGATTGCCCCTCCCTCCTATTATACAGCCCCTGAGGATTTCTGTGACATTGCCCCTCCCTCCTGTTACACTGCCCCTGAGGATTTCTGTGACATTGCCCCTCCCTCCTGTTACACTGCCCCTGAGGATTTCTGTGACATTGCCCCTCCCACCTGTCATACAGCCTCCAGGATTTTTACATGACATGCAAGATGCCTTTTTGCTGTTAACCACCTCATCTCTGTGCACCCCAAAGTGCAACATCTAAGCTTTTACTGGCACCTATGTATCCAATCCATCTTATGTGTTTTTCTGGAGCCTTTAGGCTGGTGCGCTGCTCTAATATGCTGCTGGGTGTCTCATCACATATACATTTATACATTTATTTACTTAGTCTGCAGTATGAGCAGTCAGCCAATCTAATCACTGCATGAAACCACATTGCCCTCCTATCTCTGGTGCAGTACCAATGCTTCATCAGCATTGAGTGCCCCAGACCTACATCCTTCAAAATGCTGCCACCTCTGTCCTGTGAATTTACCCACCCAGCTATTCTACAGTCTCTGCCAACCAACCCTCTATCAGCCCAAACAATTATTTACGATGAACGATCGTAAATAATTGTTTGGGACCTCTAAAGGAGAATAATCTCCCAGCCAATCCGATCAGATTAATCCTGCTAACTCCACCCTCTCTGCATCAGCATGAAGTGTACAAGTTCTGTTTCACTTGAAACTCCAGCAGAGCACCAATCCCACTGCGCTGGTTGTGAAATATGAAACTGGTGTACATATAAGACTTGGATACTGGACTAGAGGCAGCACATACAGAGAACCGGAGAGCAACCTGGCTCTATTCATGTGGGCCATAATGCAAGAGAGCATACTACATGTGGCTGTCATGGGTCACTGTGACATGTTTATTGCAGTGTGACCACTGCCTTCCTAGCTCTGTACATCGGGTGAGGAGATTCTTCATTCCCAGTATGTGTGATCCGGCCAATTCCCTGTGCTGGGAAAACATTCACATCATTCAGCAACTGTCTGGAGTGCGACTCTGCAGGTCAGTTAACTCCATTATCAGCAGACAGTGGGAGCACAGAGGCCTCTGCAGGGGGTACACTATAGTGATATGCTACATCTCAAGACTGGAAACAGCGCCCACTAATGGGAGGAGGAAGCAACACATGATGGCTGATTAAACACACCAAATATTTTAAACACTCAGATACAAGGTTAACTCAGTCATACACTATTAGATATTCATTAGATCCAGCAAATAGTAGATCACAAGTCTAACTGAAGTGTGACTGGATTTTCTGGTGGGCTATACAGACACAAGACAGCCAGGCAACAGATATTGTTTAAAAGGAAATAAATATTGTAGCATCCATGTGTTTCTCATCTCAGGTTCCTTTTAAGGCAACCTATAAAATGAAATCTACTCCTCACCATTAGTGATGGGCAAACATTGCTCCCAGCAGCCCCCACCGATCCAGGGAGGAGTCACATTAATTCAATTAAAGCCTCTTGCTGCTGATGATTTAATTCCCAGCTCCATTATTTAGGATTTTTTGCCCCAGCCCCAAACACTATGGAGGGACCCCACTCCCAAATACCGACCTCCCCTCCTTCCCCTTCCATTAGAAGCAGACAAACCCCAAGTCCTAGTAAAGATGTGACACAGAGTTTATTGGTGCCAGGAAAAATACTGCTGTGTCAGCATAATAGCCTGGCCTCCCATTGTCTCTTCAGATGTTGCTAGCAGTAGAATCTCATTGTAGTAAACTCAGTCCCCAGGTCCCAGCCATGCACCTGTATGATTATACAATGTAGGATCAACTCTGATATAGTAAACTACTTGGCCAGGTCCCTTGAAGTTTACTACAAATGGATTCTACTGTATATTAAATCTGCATAAAATTAGCGTGAACCTGAAACTCTTTGCATCTCACTGACCATTGCTAAATTTGTTTTTTTTTTTATCAAGAAAAATAAACAATTATCCTGTTTTTTTTCAATGAGTATCCAATCGGACATGTTGGAATTTTTTTTATATTTGATCTAATGGAATAATTGAACAAAATTATATAATTTTCAGTCTAGTGATCAGTAGCTGCTCTGAATGGCTCCCTCTCTCCCTGGAGTCAGTGGAAATTTGCATGTTAGGAGAATGTTGTGCTCTTCCCCATACATTCCCCTCACAGGGTTTCATGTAGATTATAATAAGGTAACTTCACACTTACAGTGGCAGAACAGCCCTCTGGACACCCTGACATACCTGGGAACCCCTGATAAGCACCCAGAAGAACCTTAATATCAGAAAAATCACCCCTCGCCCCAGACAGACAGTGCGACGGCTGGTATAAAACAGTGTCTGAACTAATGCAGGGGTTCCCAGGACAAGAATGCACAGTGATAGTTAGGTACACAGGATTCTCATTCTTTACAGATACATCGAAATTGTGAATTCTCCGCTATATGAGGTACATATCAGTCCTTAAACATAAATCATTTCATCCGCATGATTAACATATAAAAGCTCCAGGCACAGTGCCCTTCAGGGGGCCCGCCTGATTATTGCACAGCTTCCATTACTGCTCCGAGCGCCTTCAGTCTCATATTGATGGTAGAAGAATCAGGGGTGATATACTGGAGGAGACGTCATGTGATAGGTGTGTCCGCAATGGTGATTAGCAGCACACAGAGGCATGCCGGCTCGCCTTGAGGCTTCATCCTCCTCTCAGTTTTGGAAGCCTTTCAGCATGACGGGTGCCTGGTACCAAATATAATCCTCACTGGTGTAATGCGTTTGGCTCGGAGACGGGCTGCAGGACAGCCGGATGGTCAGCATGTGACAGCGCGCCGGGACTTTATAGTTCAGTTTGGGTCGGAACCACTCTGTGCCGCAGTCTCTGTGTCCCTGGATCATGACAGCCAGGTTCATAGAGGAAGTGGAACGAAGATCGCTGAACGGGTCAGCCAGGAAGAGAGTGCGGAAAATTTGGCGCAGACAAGGCCGCTGGCTCAGGGTCTCATTTCCGTTGCCCACTTGGACACCTTCCATGTCGATCACATACAGCTCTTTGGGGTTCATGGGGGTCCCGCCCAGCAGGAGGAGGACACGGGGCACCGCCGTCAGGGTGAAGAGCGTTTCCAGCTGCACCAGTAACTCCTCCAAGTCTGACAAAGAACGCTGACACTGGCGGGAACACAACCCCTCAGACTTCAATGGCCTCCTGACCACCTCTTCTTTCTCCTGGAGATACCAGGGACAGAAACACAAGAAAAGACAAAAGCTCAGCCACAGAGGGGAGTAATGTACAACAAAGATTCTGACTCAAGGAGGAACAATGTACAACAAACATTCTTATGTGGGGGGAGGGGGGTGATGTACAAGGACTCCTACAGGAGGGGGAGCAATGTACAACAATGTCTCTAATTGGTAGGAGAGTGATGTAAAACAAAAAACAAGGCCTCTGACTGGAGGGATAGTGATTTACAACAAAGCCATTGATTGGAGGGGGTGTGATGTACAACAAGGCCTCTGATTTGGGGAGGGGGAAGGGGTAAGGCCTTTGATTTGGGGGGGGGGGGGGTCGTGATGTACAACAAGGCCTCTGAGCAAAAGTGGGTCATGTACAACAAGCATACTGGCTAAGGGGAATGAAGTCCAATGTCTGCCTCTCTTATAAGGGACAACTTCATGCTCCTAACAAAATCAGTACAGTTATGCTTCCCCTTCTCTACCACTCTACAAACCAATGAAGTACATTTATTTGTACCAAAAACCGTTGACATAAATAATTTTGGATGCAGACACCGGCCCCTGGGGGAGGATCATAGAGGGTTCACATGTTGGGCTGATAGGATTTTGGACATGGGGAAGAAGGTTATGATTTCCGACACGGGGACAGGGGAGGGGCATAGAGGTGGGTCACATGTTGGGATGATGGGATTTTGGACACAGGGATGGGGTCGTGTCACATAGGATTTTGGATGTAGGAGCGGGACAGAGGGAGTCACATGATGGGCTGATGGGATTTCAGATGTGGCACTGGGCAGGTGTCACATAGGATTTTGTAGGCGGGGCTGGGGGCTCACCTGAGACTTCTGGCAGAACACCAGCAGCTGCTCGTACGGGAGGGGCAGTTGGTGCCTCTGGTGAAGGATGTGCTTCAGTAATTCACAGGTGAAGCGGCAGCAGCTCTCTCTGGTCACCAGGCCTGGGAACACCACTGATATGTCAGGATCCTCCCTGGAGCCACGTCTCTGAGGCGGGACCTGCCGACCACGAGATTTCCGCGATGGCTCACCCGATCCCTCCTTCTCCATTATCTGCAAGAGGTAACAAATCAAAACCACATAAGGTATGGAGAACCCCCGAGCTGTCTGTCCTGCACGGGGCAGCATAGACAGTTCTTACTACAGACAAAAGGAGATATACAGTCTGAGATGCCTGCTTTATAAAGACTGGAGGAGAAGCGGTTCTCCTGAAAACCAATGAGGCTCCAGAATGTGAATACACAATTATAATGGAAACTCATAGCAACAACCTCCACCCCTTCATCACGCAAAATAATATAACCCTCCTTCCTCTAACAAGATGTCATTAGGTGGCCCTCCAATAATACTCAACAGTATTCAATAATATTCTAAACTCCCTCTGATCATCAAACAACAATTATTACAGGATATGGTACACTTTCATCATATAGTACTTCTCTCCCCACTAGTGTTGGGCGAACAGTGTTCGCCACTGTTCGGGTTCTGCAGAACATCACCCTGTTCGGGTGATGTTCGAGTTCGGCCGAACACCTCATGGTGTTGGGCCTTTTTAGTTCGGGTTCTCCCGAACAGCTCAATGCCCAGCCGAACAGGGCCCCTTCTCCCCACCCCCTCCGCTAGCGCTCCCCCCTCTGCCCGCTTCCCCATACAAAAATTTTCCGTAAAGTTCAATAGTACCTTCAGTGGCTGGCTGGCACTGTGGTGTGAGTGAGTAGGAGGAGTCCGAGTAGGACGCGTTGAGGCCGGGCAGCGGGCGGTTCAGCGGTAGTACCCTTGTGGTACTTCCGCCCTTTCTCTGACCTCACGTCCTCTACGTGATGACGCGTACCCTCGTATGCAGAGGACGTGAGGTCAGAGAAAGGGCGGAAGTACCACAAGGGTACTACCGCTGAACCGCCCGCTGCCTGGCCTCAACGCGTCCTACTCGGACTCCTCCTACTCACTCACACCACAGTGCCAGCCAGCCACTGAAGGTACTATTGAACTTTACGCAAAATTTTTGTATGGGGAAGCGGGCAGAGGGGGGAGCGCTAGCGGAGGGGGTGGGGGGGAATTTCCGCCCCCCCCCCCCCCCGCGACCGGGGCATGCTCCCCTTTATGCCTGCGACCCCATAGGGCCCCCAAAAGCAGGATGTTCGGGGGAGTTCGGGCCGAACATCTGGCCCATGTTCGGCGAACGGACCCGAACCCGAACATCCAGGTGTTTGCCCAACACTACTCCCCACCCCCCTTCCCCATCATAGCATAAGGGGTGCAAGTCTAGTTTAGGGGACCCAGCATAAAACCAGGCAGCATGGTGGTGTTGTGGATTGCACTCACCTTGCAGTGCTCGGTCCCAAGTTCTAATCCCAGTTGCGACACTATCTACACGGAGTTTGTATGCACTACATGGGTTTCCTCTGGGCACTCTGGTTTCTTCCCACATCCCAAAAACATACTGTTAAGTTGATTGGGTTCCCACTAAAATTGGCCCAAGACTACAATAGACCGGTAGGGATTAAATTGTGCGCTCCTCTGAGGGAAATATAAAATGAACCGGAGATGAAGCACCCTCATGTATTTTAATATATATATATATATATATATATATATAGGAACATTAGAGAAAACATTTACCCCGCTCTCTGTTCCATCCTTCACTGCTCAGCCTGCTTGTTATCAGCCCTGATAAAATCCCCAACTGAGCATTCAGTCTGGCTTAGCTCAAGAATCATTATAACTGAGTCTGTCTTCCCTGATGTCTTTTCAAGCCCAAGCCTGCCCCCTTCTAGCTCTGCTTTCCCCTTTCTGTATAGATGGGAGGAGCTGCTAATTAATGTAAGGCTATATTGAAAAACTTTTTTTTTAAATCTATATTTGTTAGTCATTAGAGGATTTTAGAAATGGTGATTCCATATTGCACACAACCCACTAGATAATATGCTTTTCTGATTAACTGTGTTTTGCATGGAGTTTTAGTAAAAAAACAAACAAAAAAACTGCACACCAGAGGGGTGAAAATACCAGGTATAGCATTCATTTTGTAAAATCTATCAGGAAGGGGGGGGGGGGGGGGGTCTGTGATTGGCTGAATAGTGTGGGGTAGTTTATTACATCCTATGAAACCTAGCAGTTTGAGAGAGAGCTGTCCACATGTTAGCAGAATCTACCCAAGAGGTGTCCTGGAACACCTGTGAACATACACCTCCATCATATTTTATCCCCCCCCATTATAGTATATGGTACATCCCCACCATATAGCATCACCCAACCACCATTATTGCATATACTAACACACACACACACACACACACACACACACACACACACACACACACACACACACACACACACACACACACACACACACACACACACACACACACACACACACACACACACACACACACACACACACACACACACACACACACACACACACACACACACACACACACACACACACACACACACACACACACACACACCCCTTTTATATGCTATGATCTGTATTCCTTATCACATGACATCACTCACTTCTCATCCCTTCACCCATCACAGGACATAACACGTCTCCCATGGTACAGCCCATCGCACAGTATTACACACGGTTACCGGAGAGGACTCCCCCAGTGGGCATCCCAACTCCTTCGCACACAACACAGAGGGGCTCCCCTCCCCCGTTATAGGAATGACAGCACCCAGCATAGGCTATATACTATCCACCCCCACTATGACATGGTATAACCCTTCCCTCATCACAGGTCATATCTCGGTCCCCGCACGTTACCGGTTCTCCCCGGGATCACAAACAATTCAAATTACTCGCGTCATTTCCGCTTCTCATATCCCATGACGTCAACCCGAGGGGAGAGGCTTCTGTCCCCGCGGCAAGGCGCCGCCATGTTGTCGTAGCCCAGAGGCGGGGCGCTTCCTAAACCAACCAACCAGCTTTTATTTATTTATAAAGAGCTTTTACCCCTCAATGCAGAAGAATAGCGCCACTGGCTGGCTGTGAGACGGCAGTTCTGGATTATAGAGGAGGGAAGTCTGGTCTGGATTACATTATGTATTATACTTGTAATAAAGGGGCCCATACACTCAGACGGTTTTTGACCGATCGATTGGTAAATTGCAAATCGATTTACCAATCGACCAATTTGCGAAAATGTAGGTCGATCTGTTGAGAATGCTTATTATTTTGCATTGGCCCTAATGGAAATCTGATGGCAAAAAAATGCCATCAGATATCTGTTCCTAGTAAAAAATGTTCCTAAACACATCAGATCAGATCATAAATCTATGTGATGATCTATCTGCTGCTAATCTAACGAGTGTATGGCCACCTTTAAGGTGGCCATACACTGGTCGATGTGCCATTAGATCGACCAGCTGACAGATCCCTATCTGATCGAATCTGATCAGATAGGGATCGTATGGCTGCCTTTACTGCAAACAGATTGTGAATCGATTTCAGCCTGAAACCGATCACAATCTGTTCAGCTGCTCCTGCCGCCTGTCCCCCCCCCCGTATACATTACCTGAGGCTGGCTCCCGGGCGTCTTCTCTGCACTGCACCGCACTGCTGTTCTTGCTCCATCCCGGCGCTTCCTGTGTTACTCCGTGACCAGGAAGTTCAAATAGAGCGCCCTCTATTTCAACTTCCTGGTCACCGGAGTGACACAGGAAGTATAAGCGTACACTGGGCGATGCGGAAATGCGGTGCAGCGAGGAGAAGAGGACCCCGGAGCCAGCTTCAGGTAATGTATACATGCTCGGATCGGGCCCGAATCGTACGCCGCAAGCGACGCGCTCCTACCGCCGGGCGATCGAGGGTAATTTCCCGCACGGCGCGATCGACGGTCCGATCCGATTTCGGGAGGGAATCGGATCGGCGGGTGCGTTTAGCGCAAGCGATTGGCAGCAGATCCGATCCCAGGATCGGATCTGCTGTCGAAACGGCCGTGAATCGAGCCAGTGTATGGCCTGCTTTAGTGTTTTCATTGTATGTGAGCTGAGCTGTAATAAGATCTGTGAACAAGTTCAGGAGAGAGTGAACAGTGTAGTCATTGTCAGCTCCAGGACCAATTCCACATAAAGATGGCCATACACTCGTTAGATTAGCAGCAGATAGATCATCAGATAGATCTCTGATCTATCTGATGTGTTTCGGAACATTTTTTACTAGGAACAGATTTCTAATAGATTTCAGTATGAAATCTATTGAAAATCGATCTGATAGCATTTTTTTGCCATCAGATTTCCATTAGGTCCAATACAAAATGATAAGCAATCTCAACAGATCTTCCTAAATTTTCCAACATGTCAGATCGATCGAAATCGGCCGCAAATCGATCGGTCAATCGCTTTGCGATCGATCGATCGGCCGATAATCGGCTGAGTGTATGGGCCTTAAGGCCTTATGCAAGAGATTTCCAAGAGATTTTCTCTTACTAAGGCTGCACAGGATGCTGTCAGGAACAGGAGCGTGAATGAGGACACACGCGGGTAGGGCCACACAGGGGCAATGGCCATCGACTGGCTCAATCGCAGGACAACGAAAGTGAGCCGCGGCGGGGTCCGGAGGATCAGTTTTGCACAGCACGGGCAGAGGACGGCTACCCCCTGTAACCGTCCTCTGCCCGCGCCGTGCAAAACCGATCCTCCGGTCTCTCCCCCCTCCCAAAGTGTTAAACACTTTAGGCCAGGAAGCCACTAGGACCGATTTTCTGAGCAATTTGCGATTTGAAAACTCTTGCCAATGTAATGCTATGGCTGTGATCCCACTTGAGCGATGTGATTTTATAAAAATCCCCCATAGCAATGCATTAGGCAAGAGCTTTTTCAAATCACTAGCGATTAAAAATCGCTCCTAGTAGGTTTCTGGCCTCAGGTTCCCTTTAAGTTTAAAAGGGTCCCTAGAGGGTTTTTTTGTGCTTCTAACCTCCCTGGCGGTACGCAGTTTCGGTGGTTGCGTCCACGGGAGTAATTTTTTGAATAAAACTTTCTGTAAACCTTGTAGCTAGCACTAGGCTAGCTACCTGTGTCCCCCATGTCCCCCCGCACCTCTCTGATTTCCCCGATCGCCAGCGCTTATATTTACCCAGCCGCGATCCCGAGAGAGATGTAGCCTCCCCAGTCAGCTTCAGTGGTAACTATGACGACGATCGGACATGACGTCATGCACAGTCCCGATCTTCCCCATAGCGAAGCCTGGAGGTGATTGGAGAGGCTGCGCTATCTCGGGATCCGGGGGGTGGTACGTATAACGGCGGCGATCGGAGCAGAGCGGAGGGACTTGGGGGACACAAGTAGCTAGCCTAGTGCTAGCTGCAAGGTTTACAAGAAGTTTTATTCAAAAAATTCCTCCCGGGCCATGTAATCCTCTGCGGCGGCTACCCCGAGTGTAGGTTGGAGTTACCGCCAGGGAGGTTTACCTCTTGTGGACCACAGGTTTACACCTCCCTAGTGATCAGGCGATTTTTTTTTACAATTCAGCACTTCACAACTTTAACAGTTTATTGCTCGGTTGTACAACTTAGTACCCAAATGAATCTTACCTCCTTTTCTTACCACTAATAGACCATTATTTTGCTGGTCTCTGATTGCTGCTGCGACTGTTATTTTTTTATTATTATTATTAAAGTTTTTTTTTTTTCAATTTTTATAGCCCCCTTAATTTGACCCTACACTACAATACATACACTACGCAACATTTACATAGACATATGTCTGTGTTAGGGATTACCATAGCTTGTGAGCCCATCAGAGGGACAGTTAAGTGGCAAGGTCATTCTCTGCACAGCGCTGTATACATATTTTACTTTTTTTCCCTGTAAATTTAGACTGCCAGCTCCGATCGCGGCTGGCAGGCTGATCGCGTCGGCCTCCTGTGTCCCCCTGCAGGGAACGAACGCTCGTTCCCTGTTAATCTTGTGAAGACCATGATGACGCCAATCGGCATTAGGCGGTCTTGTGCCTGCCACGCTCCCACCACCCATCGGCGTTATGCGGTTGGGAGGTGGTTAAAGGTGTATAATATGTTGAATAAATGGCATGCCAAATAAAGCTGAACTTAGGGCCCTGCAACACAAAACACGAGCTGACTCCTGAGCAGTCCATAGCAATATAAGTGTGGCTCTGCGGTCGATGCAAAATGAAAAGCTTGCTGCGATTTGAACATGAGGTCATCACAGGGAAGCAGCAGCTGGTCCATCACCATCAGTAATTGTATCCCACTTAGAGGTGGCAGCAGCCGGCACTGATGCGGGGTTACAGTTGTATAGTATAATATAATCTCGTTATAATAAACTCAGGTATGGTAAACTACCTCTCCAGGTCCCAGACAATCTCCATTATAAGTCTATGCGAGCAACACCTGGTATAGTAAACTGTGCTATAATAAAACTTCTGTTATAGTGAACTTATTTTTGGCCCCTACGTAACGCTAACTCTGGATATAGTAAACAGTGGGCGGTGCATGCGTCATATGTCAGCATGAAATGGCTGCTCTCTTCAGGCTGGTGTCAGGTGAGTTGATGCCTGATAACATTTGTAAGACAAGAGGAATGGCACCAGTGCTGGATATACAGTACTGTACAAATAAGCAACCTGAGGAATAATGTAAATGTAAACAAGATGATGCAGTGTTACCACTTCCACTTTGCAAACTGAATCATCAATAAAAGTATCGTCACAGTCCTTTCACAGGATTGTATGCACTCCCGTGTATCTCTAGCCGGTGAGACTTATTCTTCCTGTGTAAGCTGCTGCTCGATTACTGAGGGAATTGCCTGTCATCTGTGACTTGCTTGTGCATGGCTGCAACACTACAGTATCGTCCAGGCTGCAAAGAAATGTGGACAGAGGAGCACACTATCAGTACTGTACCTGCATTAACTGGTGAGACCTATACTTTCTGTGTAAGCTGCTGCCTGATTACTGAGGGAATTGCCTGTGATCTGTGATTTGCTTGTGCATGACTGCAACAATTCAATATCATCCAGGCTGCAGAGAAATGTGGACAGAGGCGCACACTATCAGTAATGTACCTGCATTAAAGAGAACCCGAGTGGGCAGATGGGACACAGAGGCATGTTCTCTGCGAACACAGTGAATCCAGCGCAGGAGACTTGGGCACACAGTGAGTAACTTCGGCGCCGTCAGAAGACGGAGCTGAAGTTACTTTTAAAACACAATAATCGCAATCGCGGAGGTAAACAAAGGGAGAGGTATTCCCAGTTCAAAACGCCTGCTGGGAGCATTCCTACAGGTATTCCAAAGCTGCCATTGGGCAGCTCTCTCTTCCTTGCCACAGCCCCAGCTGCTCCCCGCTTTCCTGCATGCTAAATGAGAGAATGAATCATTGCAGCATTGTGACCCATAGGTCGTGAAAGTGGGCCATTGCATCCCACGGGAGCGACGAATTTTGCGGCTACCGCTCAGCCCCTCGGATCAGGTAGCCAATTTTGGGGGTTTTTTTTAGCCCACCTCGGGCTCTCTTTAAAGTGGACCCAAATTAAAAATAAAAGATTTCAGAAATAAAATCTATTTTCTAAATTATAATAATAAATAGCAGCCTTTTTTCAGCTGCATGATGACAAATATAAAATATTTTATATTTATTATAGTAACCCCTCCCTTCCTTACATATTATCGGGACAGAATCCGACAGACTGGTGGAGTAGGAGGTATCCGGCAAAGGAGGAATTGCTAATGGCTGCCACCCGTATAACCCTAGTCAGGGCCGGCCTTAGGTTTCACAGCGCCCTGAGCAAAACCTGATTTTTGTGCCCCCCCTTCATCCACTTCCCAGTTGCATGCGCACACACAGGCACGCATACATGCACATACACACAGGCCCATATGCAATTCACCTTTTCCCTGAGAGATCTCCTAGGACAGTGGTTCCCAACCTTTTTGACGTCATGACACATCAGACAATCAGTGGGACAGTTAGCTGCGCTGCCCCCCCATTTAGAATGATAGCACAGCACCGACAATTTGCACCACGCATTATAGCCGCAGTGCACCCTCCCCCCCCCCCCTCCCCCCCCAAAAAAAATGCCCTCAGACTCAGTATAGGTAGGTAGCCAGGTAAAGGTGCCCCCCAGTATAGGATCTCATGTGTAGGTGCCCTCAATATAGGTTGCCAAGCATAGGTGCCCCCAGTATAGGAAGTCAGTTGAAAGCCTCCATTTCCCCCCTTAGGTAGCCAGGCATAGGTGCCCTCAGTAAAGGTAGCCAACTATAGGTGCCCCCAGTATAGGAAATCAGGTGTATGTGCCCTCAGTATAGGTAACCAGCTATAGTTGCCCCCGAGCGGTCGCTCAGGTTAAAGCCCAGCTATGACCCTAGTTATGAAAAGAGAAGGGTGAAAAGCATGCACTGAAATGCTCATAAGCTTGAAGGAGTGTTTATTTATCTTTGTATGTGTCAGAGTGGTGCAACTAAATATTTTGAATTAAAAAAAAAGTTTGTTTTGGGTCCGTTTTAACTGGTGAAACTATGACCTATGCTTCCCATGCAAGTTGTTGCGTGATTATTCCATGCAAATCCCAACATATTGAGCACTGTGCATTTTGACCTAACTTAGACATTTGTCTGTGCTTGCTTGCTGAAGCATTGAAAAGAAAAAAAATGACTGCCAGTTATTGACTAAATTAAGATACAGTACTGGAGTTTACTATAAAGGGATTCTACTGTATGAGAAAATACCTGGGGTCCTGCTGTATGTATGTATATACATACATACATTTTTTTTTTTCACCTGAAGAACATCGCAAAAATCCCCTCAGAAGATCTGCCAACCTTAGTTCATGCCTTCATTAAATTCCGACTGGACTACTGCAATGCTCTCTACACTGGCCTTCCAAAAAAGCAATCAACAAACTAACCCCATCACTGCCACATACCAGTCCTGCACTAGAGGCCTGCGCAGGTCCAATTTTTTCATACCTGCACCCGCCCCGCATCCCGCTTTCTGGTGAATTTGATACCCGCAAACCACTTTTTATATTTTTTTCTAAAGTACACATTTAAAGCAACATTGGGGAGCTGTAAAGTAAATAAAACCTTTTTTATGCACAAACTAAAGCAAAAGAAGTTTTTTAAAGATTTTAAATCAATAAAAACTGAGAAGTAACAGTGCTGCTCAAACAACAAATAGCAGAGCACTCACATCCCTGTGTATGCTGTAGGCTGCTCCCCATCTACACTACATCTAGTGAAAGTGCCCCCCACCCGCAATGCACACTGGGAGACGTAGTACATTAATGTAATCACAGGAGATGTAGGCACATTAATGTACTACATCTACCAGCATGCATTGTGGTGGCCAGGGTGACATTTCCACAGCTGCAGCTATGAGTTGCAAGGAATAGACACTGCGTCCAGGCTCATAAAAAAAATCTCAGATTTAAGGGTGCATATACACACACAATCTTGATCCTACATGTAGTATGAGGGCCAATCAAAAGTGTGTGTGTACCCAAAGAGCAATTACTTCTGTTAGAACCTTTATTTGTTAATGATGAGCTACTGCTGAATGAAGGTTTTTGGCAGATCTACCTGTGCAAAAACGCAGGGGCATTGCTAGCCCCAAAGATCAGTGGCACATGCCCCGGATCTATTCTGGGGTGCCCCGGTTGTTCCCCAGCTGTTCCGCCTCAATGGCGGGCATACTGGAGCTGTGGTGCATCAGAGGTATGCTGGGTGCTGTGGTACCTCTATGTGGGCCCACTGGGTGCTGCGGTGCCATGCTCTGCAAGGTAATGCCTTTATGGGGGGCATGCAGGGAGCTGTAGTCCTATGGGGGCATGCTGGGAGTTGTGGTGCCTCCATGGGAGAGGGTCCACTAGAAGGCCAGGGAATGCTATAGGGCAGTGCTGTCCAACTTCGCGGGCATGGAGGGACTTTTTCTTTCCCGACCACATGGTGGAGGGCCGGCAGACCTCCCCAAATATAACCCCCCCCCCCCCCAAAGGAAAAAAAAATCTAGCAGCAGTATCCCCACAAAATGTAATTAGAGTGTTAGCAGATTTTAACAAAGTGCAACCAGATTTGCCGTCAGATTGGCCGCAAATTTCACCACAAAATGCCGTCAGATTGGCCGCAGATTTCACCATAATCACTTTCCCCAATGCTGCGGCAGCTGGAATGTAAATATTTACACCCCCTCCCCTCCTCGTTTTCCCCCATGCTGCCGTCCCTAACACACTGCAGATCGGCGGCAAGCAGGAGATCAGAGCCAGCCAGACTGGTGCATAGTAGTCGCACAGTGAATTTAAATGCAGGAAGTGACATCATTGGTCACTGTGCGGCTGCTTTGCGACGGTCTGGCTGGTTCCGATCTCCTGCTCGCCACCGATCTGAAGTGTGTTAGAGGCGGCAGCACGGGGGAGAACGAGGAAAGGGGAGGGGATGTAAATATTTACATTCCAGCAGCCGCAGCGTGGGGGAAAGGGATTATGGTTAAATCTGCGGCCAATCTGACGGCATTTTGTGGTGAAATCTGCGGCCAATCGGACAGGGTTTTTTTTTTTTTTTTACAAAAGTCCTCAGCTCTGGGGACTTTATAGCACTGCCACAGCATGGAGCAGGCGGCAGGGGGGGCCGCAGCAGGAGGCCTGGCGGGCCGGACACGGCTCACCAGTTGGACAGCACTGCTATAGGGGAACTGCCAGACATCCTGGCAGCAGGCCAGCCCGCCCAGCAGAAAGCCAGACCAGCCAGCACAGAAGCCAGGTTAGTGACACTGCCTATTTATGTAATGTGCTGCATCTTTATTTTTTATTTTTTTGTATTAATGCTGGGCAGGCTTACTTAGACCGCTGTTAATTTAATATAAATTTGGCTCCACCTATGATCACACCCACATTCTGGTGCGTGGCCACACCCATTTTTATGGCTCGGGTGCCCAAAAGTGCCCCGGATCTCTTAGGATCCTAGCAACTCCCCTGCAAATACGTTTAGGCTTGAGAAGAAATATTGTTATGTGCCAAAATTAACTTGTCTTGCAGCCTTGCTCATCAGGACTCCTGTAGATTTTCATGGTTGCCGAAGTCGAATTCGAAGAGCGATGCTGTTGCCAAATTTAAATGTACCCGAATAGTGACTCTCGAATTTGGCCGGATCTCGCGATTCAGCTTCGGGAACCGCGGGATGACGTCATTGGGCCAATCAGAAGGCCTCCAGCCGAGGCCTTAGCAACCAATCAGAGGAGAAGAGCCTTGCCCTCCCCTCCTCTATATAAGGCGCGGCAATCATGTTGCGGAGCCCGTCCTTGCTGTGTGACTGAGCGGTACTGAGAGCATCTCCAGTGCTGCTGCGTGTCTGAGCAAGTGCTTTCCTATTGTTAAACCTAGCGTTTTACCTCCTGTACACATTCTCTACCCATATATTATTTTATAGTTCGACAGTGATTTGATTGTTATAATTCAGTCAGCTAGTGTAGTGTATACTGTACTAGGCTAGTGTTAGGTCTGTGTGCAGGCTAGGCCTGCTAGCCTAGGTAGCCTTAGCCTACTACTAGCTTAGGTAGGTTAGGGATTATACGCGTGTGACCGACATACGCGTGTGACTTTATCACAATATGCTAATTTTTTGAGAAGGACCTGTACACTGTAGTTAGTACTATTTTACTTCATTTCTACTGTTAGTCTGTGAGTTTATTAGCTTCAGTACTGTATTAGTTACTGTACAGAGGGCAGCATCTGTTGTGATCTGTGACTGCCTGACCCTATTGATTGCGTCGGTGTGTGACAGACTTTGATGCCGGTCACACGCGTTAGTTATCGACTACTAATCTACTACTACTAGGCATTATAGTTATTTACCTACGTACTATTTTACTTGATTTCTACTGTTAGTCGTTGAGTTTATTAGCTTCATAATCTGTGCTGTGTTAGTTACTGTACAGGCCAGCATCTGTTGTCATCTGTGACTGCCTGTCACATCTCTGCCTGACCCTATTGATTGCGTCCGTGTGTGACAGACTGATTGCCACGCGTTAGTTAACTACTGTAGACTACACTACTAGTACTGTCTGTCTACTAGTATTTAACAAAAAAAACAACCTTTTTTTTGGGTCACTCACCCACCAACCCAGACTCTTTAAAGTTTACACCCTTTCCCGCCCTTTCTACGTATATTTTTTTGTTTTTCTTACTGTATTTGTAGTATTGTACGATGACTGGCAGAGGTAGAGGCACCAGCAGGAGAGGCAGCACCATTGCCAAAGCCACTGCCGGCAGGTCTGTGACTGGTCCGCCGCCAGCCACTGGACCGCAGAGTTGTGGAGGAGGGAGCAGAGGCGCAGCAGCAGCGCGTTGCGCCCATCTTTGCCTTGGGTCATCGTCCCCGGCCCATTGCGGAGAGTCAAGCACAGGCTGTAGTGGAAATGATGGCGGAGCAGCAAGCCACCATTTCCAGCCAGACCTCCAGGGCCAGCGAGACCAGTGCCACCACTAGAGATGTAGCGAACGGTTCCCGAACTGTTCGCCGGCGAACATCTCTGAATGCATGGGGCTTTTACTACTACTGAACGACGTCACGCACATGCGCAGAGAGTGCCCGGCAACAGGAGCGCGATCTAGGACGCGCTTCGCCGGGCAGCGCAGGCGTACTACTCCGGGTCAGAGCGACCCGGAAGTAGTAAAAGCCCCAGAGATGTTCGCCGAGCGAACAGTTCGCAACATCTCTAGCCACCACCAGCAGTCCGATCCTCCACCACTCACGACTAATAGTTGTCCTATGGACAGATCCCCCCACCTAAGCTGTAGATCTCGGCAGCTCGTCCTATACAGCAGGGCCTCGAAAAAGTCCTGGTCTGTTATTCCTCCTTGTACTCTCACAGTCAGGACTTGCATCACCTGCCGTGCCTGCTGACTTCCTTGTGGTAGCCGTTTCTTAGGTTCCAACTCCGGACCGGAATCGAACCAGGATTCCCCGGCCTGTTACCAGCCGTGGACACCACTCGAGTCATGACTAAACAGAACTTGGTACAACCAATAAAGCTCATGTAAACAGAAAAGAGGTCAGTGAAGGATGGGGGGATATAAAAAAAGAGGGCTGGAGTAGAGAAAGGGTGAGAGCAAGAGGGGGTTAGAGGGAGGGTAACTGGAAGAGAGGGGAAGGGCAGGAGGAAGGGGTGAGCAAGTGGAAGGGGAGAGTAGGAGGGAGAAGAGGTGAATGGGAGGGCATGAGGGGGTGAGCAGGAGGGCAAGTGGGAAGGCAGGTGGGGTGGGCTGGACAGCAGGGGAGAGTGGGGGGGGGGGGAGAGGGAGGGCAGGGCAGAGTGGGGAGGGAGGGCAGGAGAGAGAGGGGGTAGGAAGGAGGGGGAGTGGTGGTGAGTGGAGAGAGCTAGAAGAGAGTCAGTGGGAGAGGGAGGGGGACAGCAGGAAGAAGGGAGGAAAAGAAGACAGGGAGCCGGGTAGAGAGCACGGGAGAAATGAGCCGAGTAAGAAGGGACAGAGATTAAAGGAAACCTGAAGTGAGGTATACAGAGGCTGCCATATTTATTTGTTTTAAAAAATACCAGTTGCCTGGCTGTCCTGCTGATCCTCTGCTTCTAATACTTTTAGGCATAGACCTTGAACAAACATGCAGCAGATCAGGCGTTTCTGACATTATTGTCAGATCTGTCAAAATTAGAAGCAATGCTTGTTTCTGGTGGGATTCAGACACTACTGCAGCCAAAAGGATCAGCAGGGCTGACAGGCAACTGGTATTGTTTAAAAGGAAATAAACATGGCAGCATCCATATCACTCTCACCTCGGGTTCACTTTAATTAGTAGAGAGAGAGGAGAGGGAAAGAACAGCCCCCGTGTTACCTTGCCTGTTAGGATCATTTCATACCAGCTATAATTGAGAAATGATGAATGACTGAAGCTGCACATTTTAGTAAACTTGCATTTACTGGCATCCATACACTGAGGAGGTCCTCCGACCTCTTCTTGGCAGACTAGAATATTCCATGATCTGTCTACAAGGGGGAAAAAAATAAAATAAAATAAATAGAAGAGGCCGGCTGGGATGATCTCCGGGACCCTCAAATAGTTTATTAAAAAAAAGAAGCTGTAGTCCCGAGTGCAGAGTGCGGCAGTGACGGCTATTCCTGGCGCTGTACTCGGCCGGCAGGGAATGTCTGTCTAGTGATTTCAGGCCCCCATAGGGGGAGAGGGGATGACGAAGCTGCAGGCGGGTCCAGGACCAGCGAGCTCTTCTCTGTAGTGACCGCAGGGACGGGCTGGACTGAACTGGACTTCAGTCACGGAATAACGCTGGAAGAGCCTCCGGACAGCCTCCTAGGATCGCCTCTTCATCCATGACCGGCCGGCCTTTCTTCCGGAACAGAGATGGAAGATTCCGGAT
>NC_090649.1:444502955-444552955 GCF_040937935.1 Hyperolius riggenbachi
GCATTTCAGTGTAGCAGAATAAAATAAGTATTCTATATGGTAAATATTATACGCTGCAGCTATTGGGGACAGGAGAGGACAGGTCCTCCCCAGCTCATGGTACCATCCCCTCTGTGGATTTTTTGATGGGGGAGTTCGCCAGTTCATCAGAACAACCTTTGATTCCTGTCTAAAGGAAATAATTAATTTTAGGAAATAATTAACTACGGTAAACAAAACTGATACATATAGACAGTTGGTCTATCTTTACATAGAGATTTTACCTTATTTACAAAACTTTTAAAACATGTAAAATGGTCACTTCTGCTGGGCCAGCTATGACAAGTACCCTCATCCCAGACATCACACAAACCCCTAGGATTTTTTGTATTATTTATTTTTTGCTTTTAGGATAACTTTTTTTTTTTTTAAAGATAACTCTATTGTCCTTAATGCTGTTATAATAATTGGCATCTAATCACAACAAAAAAAGTGTTGAGCTCAACGCGCCTGATTTGCTAGAGATTGTCCTGGTCAGGTTTTTATATCTGTAATTTCCTGTTCCTCTGTCCACTATGGCTCATATTAAAGTGAACCTGACCTGAGGTGAGAGTGATATGGAGGCTGTCATATTTATTTCCTTTTAAACAATACCAGTTGCCTCGCAGCCCTGCTGGTGTATTTGGCTGCTGTAATGTCTGTATCACACTAGAAACAAGCATGTAGCTAATCTTGTCAGATCTGACAATAATGAGGGAACACCTGATATGCTGCATGCTTGTTCAGGGTCTATGGCTAAAAGTATTAGAGGCAGAGGATCAGCAGGGCAGCCAGGCAACTGGTATTGCTTAAAAGGAAATAAATATGGCAGCCTCCATATAACTCTCATGTCGGGTTCACTTTAAAGCCTTGGAGATTCTTTAGACAGGAATTGAGGACGTATTTCTCCATCAGGGACACAGAGAGCAATAAAGATTTACTTAATTCTACTATATGTCCCTAGAGTGCCTCTTTAATGCCAGTTATGGACATTTTTTAGGATAATCTTTGAGCATGAAATGACGTGGAGGTGGGCATAGGGCTGATCTGTTTGTAGGGAATGTGGTGTCTCGTTGTCCATCCACCTTTCTTCCAGTCACAGAAAATATGCATTTTATGTATTTTACTAATGATATTTTCTGCCTGCTGGTGTAACCTGAATATTACCGATTCATAATCTCAGTGACCTCTCCCTCCCTCCGCCCCCAGGTGCTCCCTCCCCCAGCACTGGCCCCGCAGGGCGCTGATCCCGCTGGGAGTGGGCGGAGCCGTGCTGTGCTGGCTGTTATGTGGACGGCGGAGGAAGACCATAGAGATGGGGGATGGGTGGTGGGGACGAGGCGAGAGACCAGCGCAGAACGAGGACACCAGCATCAGAGAGTTCCGGCTGGAGGCCTCTGAAGAGGAAATACAGGTACCAAAGCCAACTCTGTACAGGAAGTTACATCATCTGACTGTTTCAAAGGTCCACTGAATTAAAGGGTAGCAGAGATCATCACACACACTGCAGCTAGTTTACTATCAGTACAGGCACCGAATAAAAGCTGCTTATACTGGAGGTTGCAGAGATCACACACTGCAGCTAGTTTACTATCAGTACAGGCACAGAGTACCTGCTTATACTGTACATACTGGGGGTAGCAGAGATCAGCACACGCTGCAGTTAGTATACTATCAGTACAGACACACAGTAACGGCTTATACTGTACATACTGAGGATAGCAGAGGTCAGCACACACTGCAGCTAGTTTACTATCAGTACAGGCACAGAGTAACAGCTTATACTGTAGATACTTGAGGTTGCAGAGTTTAGCATGTGCTGCAGCTAGTTTACTATCAATACACGCACAGAATAACAGCCTATATAGAACATTCTGGGGATAGCAGAGATCAGCATACGCTGCAGCTAGTTTACTATCAATACATGCGCAAAGTAACAGCTTATACTGTATAGCAGAATGAGTCCCAGGTGTGTTTTAGCTGCAGATGAGGGCAGGTCAGGAGTGGGGTGACCCCACTCAGTCTCACAGTGCCAGTACACACCCATTTGTGTGTGAGTGATGACAGGTGCTGCCGCTGGTTGCTGTGTTGTGTTGGCACTCATGTCTGGCAGAGAGACACAGACTGGCAAATATAAATTCAGGATAAAGCGACACGGCATCTGCTGCTGTACAAATATAATAACAATAAATGTTTCCTCACCAGCCTCTCGGCCAACAATGTTAATTTCAGCAAACAATCGTATCTTCCACAACATATACTATTTATCTGTAAAGTGCTGCAGAATATGTCAGTGCTATATAAATACATAATAATAGTAATATGGTAGGACATTATACTATGACTATGGTAGAGATTAGATGGTGACCCCCTCTGAGGACAGTCAGTGGCATGACTATGTACTCTGTAATGTGCTGCAGAAGATGTCAGTGCTATATAAATACATAATAATAATAATATAGTAGGACTATAGACTATGACAGGGACTAGATTGTGAGCTCCGTGTCAGTGACATGGTTATGTACTCTGTAGTGCTACCGAACATGTTAAAGCTAATGGGAACCTAAAAAAAAACAGGTACTTACCTAAAGGCAGGAAGGCTCTGGGTCCTATAGAGCATGGGTGCCCATTAGGTAGATCGCAAAGGAATTCATGGTAGATCCCGACCCCACTACATTTTCCATTCTGTATATACAAGTGTGTTTCTAAAATTGTACATAGGTAGATCATTTTGACTTGATTATTTTTGAAAGTAGCTCACAAGCCAAAAAAGTGTGGGCACCCCTGCTATAGAGCCTTCCCGCTCCTCTCACGGTCCCTGCGTTGAATCCCCCGCTGCAGGAGGCTTTGGAAGTCTTCGTGAGTGGGCGGCTCTGTACTGTTCATGTGTGAGAGCGCGCTAGCGCCCCCGCAATATGGGGCTGTCCATCTTCAGGAGTACTTGGGCTTCCGAAGCCTCCTGTGATGGTAGAGAGCAGTATTTGACCAATTGGTCAGAGCCAGAGCCTATGGGATCCAGAGCCTCAGAGCAGGAAAAAAGGGCGCATGCAGCAAGTGGACTAAATGGGCGCCACTACGCTTTAGGCACCAAAATAAAATAGCGGTTTCTAAGCACCATAGCAGAAATTTGGGCACCTGATATATATATAGTGGACGCTGATACATCGCGGGTGCCCAAAAGCCGCTATTCTGCGTCACCTGATTGCGGCACCCATTTAGTCCGTTCCAACATTTACCAGCCAGCCCGAGTCGCTGCAGAAGTAGGGAGAATACACCTCTCTGCCACGGCTCCGTGCAGCGTTCCTTTCTTCCCTCTGCTGTCCTGACCCTTTTGCTCCCAGTCTGTCAAGGCCAGCTCAGTCGCACCTCCAAACTTTAACTCACGGTGGCCGCAGGGCACAGGCGGTATATGCCGCTATTCTGCACCCGATATTTAACTTTTAGAACTTGATTTTGTGCAGTGCGATCATCGCACCGCACCATGGCTGTTGGGGCGGGGTTAGCAGCGCACAGACCCCATCACCCCAGCAGCGTAGCAGTACCCAGCAGTCTGGCATAATGTCCAGGGGGGAAAAGTACCGGCATCAGGTCAGCGAAGACCTGGACATCAAAAACATCCTGTCTACAGATGGAGCTGGATGCCGGGGACACAGACACAGGCTTGTCTGCAGGGTTCCTAAGGGACCAGACAGAGAGGGCATCCAGCCAGTGAGAGGCAGAGAGGGAGAGGCTAGCAAAGGCAGCAGCGCAGGTAACGTTCTGTGTAAGAATAGGGTTAGGTTTGGCCATAGTAAAATATCGGTATTTAATACCGATGTTTTACTATTGCCGTTACTGGATGCCCTTTTTTCCCAGATACCCTTTTTGGATGTACGCTCAGGGCCTTCCCTCTCCTTAGGTAAGTATCTTAAATACCAGTTCTTTAATACCAGTTGTCTGGATGGTGTAATGGTTAAGGGCTCTGCCTCTGATATGGGAGACCAGGGTTCGAATCTCGGCTCTGCCTGTTCAGTAAGCCAGCACCTATTCAGTAGGAGACCTTAGGCAAGTCTCCCTAACACTGCTACTGCCTATAGAGCGCGTCCTAGTGGCTGCCGCTCTGGCGCTTTGAGTCGGCCAGGAGAAAAGCACTATATAAGTGTTTGTCTTTTGGCTATCCTGCTGATTTTTCATGCAGGTGGAAAAAAAAGAAATAGAAGAACTTCTGGGCACCAAATTGCATAAGGACGTCACCTTTAATTAATCCTCCCGACACCTTCAAAACATACATGCAGAAAATTCAGCCTAACAGCCGTTTCGCAGGATGACCTGCTTCTTGTGCTGCCTCTGAAGAAGCAGGTCATCCTGCGAAACGGCTGTTAGGCTGAATTTTCTGCATGTATGTTTTGAAGGTGTCGGGAGGATTAATTAAAGGTGACGTCCTTATGCAATTTGGTGCCCAGAAGTTCTTCTCTTTTTTTTTATTTTTTTTTTTCCAATTGATATATCACCTACTGGAGGCACAAATTGTTTCATGCACCTGCATCCCCTGACCTGCCAGGATCCTATCTAGTGCCGATTTTTCTCTTTGCTTGTGTACCAATCTGATTTTTCATGCATCAGTAGTGCCTAAACCACACATCTGAAACAAACTTGTGGCAAACCTAGTCAGACTTCAGTCAGAAACATCTGACCTGTATGCTTGTTCAGGGTCTATGGCTAAAAGTATTGGTGACAGCGGGACAGCCAGGCGCTCTGCATTGTTTAAAATAAATATGGTAGTCTCCAGATTTCTCTCACTTTAGGTGTCCTTTAGGCCGGTTGTACTATAAGTTTGTTCTGTGCCGGGCTGTACCATCCTGTCCTCATATTCCACCTCTGTCAGGAATACAAAAGCAGTTGTTCCCTCAGATCATAAGTTTGCCTAAAAAAACTTGTTTTGTTGATAAAGAAAACTCCAAGGGCTGTTTTCCACTAGCAGCATTTTGCGATCCGATTGCAATCGGGTGTGGATCGCAAACCGCTGCTACAACATTGTTAGAAGAGGCGCTCAAGGTTGGATAAAACTAAGTTAAAAACAATATAAAATCAAAAGAATAGAGATGGCTTACCTGTCAGACGACACAATCAAATTCTGAAAAGAGATCAATATTTAAAGGAGTACTGTAGGGGGAAAGAGAGTTGAACTTACCTGGGGCTTCTAATGGTCCCCCGCAGACGTCCTGTGCCCGTGCAGCCACTCGCTGTGCTCCGGTCCCCACCGCCGGTTCTCTTCCGAAATTTGCAGTTTTAAAGTTGCAAAACCACTGCACCTGTGTGGCCGCGTCCTCGCTCCCGCTGACGTCACCGGCAGGGTACTGTGCAGGCCGCGGCGGGGATCGGAGCATAGACGAGTGGCTGCACGGACACAGGACGTCTGCCGGGGACCATTAGAAGCCCCAGGTATGTTCAACTCTTTGTGCCTTTGTCATTCTTGTTTGCTTTGCACCTTCAGGACCTCCATGAACGCCTGGACCGTGTCCGCTATGGCACCCCGCTGGAGGACAGCCAGTTTCACTATGGAGTAAATGGGGTGGAGCTGGAGAAGATTGTCGCATACTGGAAAGACAAGTTTGACTGGAGAAAACAGGTGGAGGTCATCAACAAATACCCCCATTACAAGACCAAGATTGAGGGTGTGTATTCTAGGACAGAAACATCTCAATTCTTGTTTTCATGGGGCTGGTCATTAAACTTGTATCCCTAGAGGAACATATACTGCTTGATACTCCCCACTCCTAAAGAAAATGCAGCCGCCTCCAGACATGGGTCACATGACCAATGCTGCCTACTCCATGACCAGTACCGGTGATCTCCAGACGTGGGTCACTTTGGCACTATCAGTGTTTAACTGCCTTTTCTCCAGTTTCCATAACATAGAATATAAACTGGTGACCTCTGCCATCTTCCCCCCCCCCCCCCCCCGAAACACACGTATGTACGCGCATGCCATAGTCTAGCATTATACCCCCTTTTAGTGTGGTTCGCTAAGAGTAGCTAGTACATGAGTAGCTAGTATATAGCTGCTCGTAATTGAAATTTAAATTAGATAGCGCTGCCCGCGATAGGGTGGGTTAACTTACCAATGGCCCCACCTGTAGCCAATGCGTTTTACTTGCGGTCCACATAAATACAGGAGGAAGTAGTGGAGTTACGTGGACCACAAGTAGAACACATCGACTATAGGCGGCGGCATAGGTAAGTCAACCCCCCTCTGAATAGCTATGTACACGTAGCTACCAGCGAACATCACCTTCTCAACAATGTATACTACTAATTTTCCTAGATGATTACATGGGGCCCCATAGCAAAATTTTTGATTGCCCCCCCCTCCCCCAAAAAGCACAAAACATTATAAGGTACCTATGTGCCACAGGTAGCTCCACAGTATAGTTAGCTAGAGTAGCTGGAAATACCCCAGCGTAAGTAGCCAGATATGTTCCCTAGTCTAGCTAGTATGAAGTAGCTTCCCATTATAAGTACCAAGAAGGGCCCACCCATATAGGTCACTAGATTAGTCCCCCCCCCCCCCATGTATAGGTAGCCAGATTAGTCCTCCAATTATAAGTAGCCAGATTTGCCCCATGTATAAGAAGCCAGATTAGCATCCCAAAATATAGGTAGCCCTTCCTCTCATATGCAGTGTAGCAAGAGGAGCGCTGGTTGGAAGAGACATACCTCTCCAGTATGTCTTCGTTGCTGCTCTGCCTCTCCTGTATGCTGTCCTATAGTAATTACTATGGAACTACAAAAAATGGCTGCCGGACTCCACGTTTGCAGACATATTTTTTATGGTGTATGCTCTAGCGGCCATTTTTTGCAGTCCCATAATAGTCCCCAGCACTCTGCTCGCTACTCTGCAATTCGGGGGTCTCCATGATGACCGTGGCAGACCTCCTGATAGCTTAACTGCTGAGACCACCGGGCCCCCTTGGCTAAGGAACCCATAGCAGGCGCTATAGTTGCTATGGTGATCCCTACACCATTGCCTCCAATGACACTTTACTCTTGCAGCAAGTCACTGAATCACAAATGCTAACTTTTATTTTTTTATAAGATGAATTTCCACTTGCATGAAACATGACTACAATTATCAGACCTGCATGAGACTTTTGTCATTTAATGTTATTTAGCTTTACTTATAATTCCATAATTCATGCTGTGTTCTCTTCAGGACTGGACATCCATTTTATCCATGTCAAACCTTCGAACCTCCCTGCTGGACAGAAGGCCATTCCTCTGCTGATGGTCCACGGGTGGCCTGGCTCCTTCTATGAATTCTATCGGATTATTCCACTCCTGACGGAGCCGGGGAAACATGGTCTGGACCCCAATGTGGTCTTTGAGGTCATCTGTCCTTCTATTCCAGGGTATGGCTTTTCAGAGGCATCGCATAAAAAGGGTGAGTTCCCTCCTGGTTCCTGGGTGGTAACTGTTAACTGGTCTTCTAGTACATTTTTCAGGAAACCACAAACATTCACAGGTGAGGTAAATAGTGTCTCACCAGAGCTAATTAACTACCCCTGTGGATTTCTACAAGACTTGCACTGTTGGTGGGCCTTGAGGGCAGGGTTGGGGAACACCTCTCCAGGGTCATGGAATACCTGAGCAGTTGGTGCTCCATTTTTCTTTTTGTAACACCATTTTTATTGATAACTAAAAGTTTTGCATAATAAAATATATGAAGTACGGTACATCATCAGTAAAAAAAAGAGATTGGAATAGGAGACGTTCTATCAGCTGTTTAAGTATATGAATATATAGTATGTTCACATAATCTTCAACCTGGGTTCTCAAGCTCATACATTTTCCCCTAACGAGATGAATTCGGAATGCCAATGACATTGTTACCTGAAACCCAAACAGCCGGGTTCATAGAATTTGAAAAGTTGGGGTAATCTGGGACCCCAAATCTGTGAAGGAAAATGTTCATATAGGTTAGGTGATCTAAACCCAACATTTTTGGAAAAAGCTGGGATTAACCTCTGATGAAAGACGGAGAAGGGAATTCAAAGAAATAATTTATATAGGGGACAAACTTGGCTGTTTGGTGTCGTCCAATAAATCAAGTAGAAGGAAAAATTATATAAGTTTAGGCTGGGCAGACTTTTCTTGGCCCGGGCCACATTCCGTAAAATTCCTCCACTCCTTCCCCCTTCCCCCCCCCTCCCTCCCTGCAGAGTCGCGAGCGTGTGGCGTATTACACGCTGGTAACGTCCTGATGACGAGTCATGTGACACCCTGTTGCCATGCAGACGACGCTGGACTCGGAGCTGGTGAGTTTTCAGTTCCCTGCTTGCTGCCCGCTCATGACCAGATGTACAGATAGAATAGAGAATAGACCGGAACCGCACTGTGGACAGGTGAGAATAGCTTTGTCGGTCGTCATTTTGAACAGCGCTAGCGACTTGCTCCCAACCTGCCACCGATCAACTAAAATTTTCCATGGACTGATTTTGGTTGAAAATTTGTTGACCGGGAATCATTTGTGGCATTGGTTTCTAGCAGATTGGATCAAAGGATCGAATCGGGCTGGATATCGATGGAAAATATTCTGTAAGTGTATGGCCATCTTTAGTTTGAGTCTGTTGCTGGAGGACACAGTTTGAGTATGTTTACTTTATTTTCCCTGTTCAGGTTGTAATGGCCTTGCTGTTGCCCGTATCTTCTACAAGCTGATGCTCAGACTGGGGTTTAAGGAGTTTTATCTACAAGGAGGAGACTGGGGAAGCCTCATCACCACCATAATCTCCCAGATGAAACCAGAGTAAGAACATCATTCGTTGATAGTTAAAGTTCTGGAATTTCTAGAGAGATGTGTAAGGATTGGAGTACATCCTCCACCATCCCTGAGATCCCACCACTGACACCCTGTGTGACAGCATGGGACGCACTCAACTAAAAGTAGCCAAACATTACTAGATGTATGGGCAGATCGATCATGAGATGCCCATATACAATTTTTACGATAGATTTCAGCATGATATCTATCATTAATCGCTGCCTCCGCCGCCTGCCTGGTCCCCAAAAGTGTCCACCAAGTGCCTATGCCAGAGCCGGATTAAGGCTAAATGGGGCCCTAAGCAAACTAACTGATTTGGGCCCCCCCCCCCATCATGTCGTAATAGAATCAGAAGATGCAGCTGCACAGCAACATGCCGCACACACCGGGGCAGCCGAGCTACTGGTTGCTATGGGCAACAGCCCGCTTTCCTCTGTGGGTGCACAATGCAGGTAATAGCAGCGGCAAAATGCAGAGTGAGAGATGAATGGCTGGGACATTTGCACTCAGGGGCTGGGGCACTCCTGTGAAGAGGGCGCCAGATATCACAGCAGCAGCACTTTCCCCCTGCATCTCCAGCCTTGCAATAGCAGAAAGCTCTGGACACCGCCAAACCGGAAGCTGTTACCCAGACAGAATTACATAACCACCCCCACCACCGAACAACCGATTTCCTCCCAAACTAGACAGCCACCATGCAGCCTCCATCCCAGTGAATATGATAGTCCAGCAGAGAAGGCAGCCACAGCGGGGGAGAATGACAGCACCAGATGACTCACATTCACCTATTGCGATCCAAGCAATAGAGGTCCCATCATCCGGAGCCCATCTGTCTCCTCTAGAGTGCTGCCGCTCTGTTACTACTACTATTACTACTTCCTACTTTCTGTCTGATCTGAGAATCAGGAAGTTCAGAGCGAACGGTTGCACTGTAGAAGAGACAGATGGGTTTCAGATGACGGGATCTCTATCGCTTGGATCATGGATAGGTGAGTGAGCGTTTGCCATCTACTGCTATCATTCTTGCTGCAGCTGTGGTTCTCTGTGGGAAGGGACGGAGGAGTGGGCAGCGGCAGAGCGCACAGTAGCAGGAGGGGGACCTAGGAGGAGAGTCTGGCTCTGAAGACAATCAGCAGCGCACGGCATCATTTGAGTCTGGCTCTGAAGACAATCAGCAGCGCACGGCATCATTTGACAAGACAAGACAAATAACATTTATATCGTGCTTTTCTCCTGGCGGACTCAAAGCGACAGAGCTGCAGCCACTAGGACGCGCCCTATAGGCAGTAGCAGTGTTAGAGAGACTTGCCCAAGGTCTCCTACTGAATAGGTGCTGGCTTACTGAACAGGCAGAGCCGAGATTCGAACCCTGGTCTCCTGTGTCAGAGGCAGAGCCCTTAAAGGGACTCCGAGCAGTGTCTGTGGGTATGCCTTTAAGCATACCCACAACTAATTAATTACATCCTCACACCTACCAGCATGATGTTTGTAATTATATCCCCCTGGGTTCCTTATATTTCATTGCATTGTGCTGAATCGAGCTGCCGACTTTGGAGAAAAGTCATCCTGTGTAATACAATGTAACTATGGAGATTTTGAAGCTCTCTTTATCCTCTTTCCAATGATAGATAAACTGCCACCCTACGCCTTTTTAGTTTTCACTATTTTCGCGATCGAAATTGCAGTGGCCGCGAAAAATAGCAAACTAAAAGGCATAGGGCGGCGGTTTATATATCATTGGAAAGAGGAGAAAGAGAGCTTTAAAATGATATGCATCTTTCCATCCATTTCGTCAGCCACCGCTGACAGGATGGCGAGGGCTGGTTTATGTGCTAATGGGGCCCCTTTGACTCTGAATGGGGGCCCCAAGCGACTGCTTTTGTTGCCTGGTCTGTAATCCGGCCCTGGCCTTTGCTCAGTAAAGTCTCACCTGTCTGCTGGCACTACTATTAAAGGACTTCCGAGGTCAGGAACCAATAGAAGGTTAAATACCTGTGCATATTGCTTATCCATAGAGGACGCATCTGCGCCCTCCGTTTTATTTCACCATGGGTCGGTTTCTCCTCCCCACTTAATATGGCTGTCAGAACTTGCCACGGCTGCGCAGTCCGCATAGATGTGAGTGCGGCTGCGCAGCTCTAGGGCCTCCTCCCGCCACAACCTCGCTCCCGGCTGTCTCCTGTGCATACATCAGGAGCATTCTGAGGAGGCCCTAGAGCTGCACAGCCGCACTAGCGTCCATGCGGACTGCGCAGCCGCGGCAAGCTCTAGCAGCCATATTAAGTGGGGAAGAGGTCGGGACCCGTCCGGGGCCGGTAAATGAGCATGGAAACTAGGCGGAATGAAACGGAGGGCGTGGATAGCATCCTCTATGGATAAACAATATGCGCAGGTATTTAACTTTTTTTTGTTTGTTTCAATCGTTTTTATTGAATATTTTATACAGTAAAAAGAAAAGCGTATAAGCAACTTACAAGAAAACTGCAATAACAGGTACTGCATTAACAACATTTCACAAAGACTTTTTAGTGAATTTCAGGTTAAAACAGTCATATGATAATGCAGACAACATTATAACGCTCATTACTAACCATTAATTACATTCGAACTGATAGAAGGCCATGTCCCTGTACTAATAATAGGAATTCTAAATAAAGTCCTTTAGGAATCACAGGGAGTGTATAAAATGAGAGTATATACAGGAGATTTTACAATAAACTATTAGGTAGGAAATCTACCAACCCTCACTAACCCAAACAGGGCCGATTGGAGACAAACCTAAATCTACTTGATCAGTACCCATGCGTATGAGACCACACCTCCAGCGAGGACAGGTCTGCTTCTCTGTCTAGTGAGAACTTTTGTTCCCATTGAGTTAGGTACCCAATATCACGTTGAACCTGAGAAAAAGGCTCTGAACACTAAAACCTTCAATCAGGCCTTCTTGAAGAACTATTGTACTTACAACGTAGCATAGTTGTTCACGTTTAGAAAGATATCCTCAAGAAAGGTAGCGGCGTGAAGTTCAAAAGAAAGAATAGAAAGATGAGGAAGCCTTGAGAAAGGCAGAGAAGTAGAGAGAGCGTGAAGAGATTAGAGGTTAGAGATTAGAAATTAGAGGTAATGGCCCATACACAGGTCCGTTTTTTGCGAACGACGGGTCGTTTGAACGACCCGTCATTCAGTCGTTCGCCCGCTAAATCGGGCGTGTGTACAGACTGTCGTTCGCGTGATAAGAGTGAGTTTGAGCGCTCTGCCCGGCGGATCGCACAACACGCGAACGTCAGTCTGTACACACGCCCGATTTAGCGTGCGAACGACTGAACGACGGGTCGTTCAAACGACCCATCGTTCGCAAAAAACGGACGTGTGTATGGGCCTTAAGGGATTAGAGACGGGGAGTGTTAAAGCCAGAGTCCATTGTATTAGGTGCCAATAGAGTCATCCGGATGGGAACATAATTGATTGTCCACTATTCTTATCTGTTCAGGGCTTAGCAGATAAGCCAGTAAGGGGTCCCAAATTTTATGGGACTTTTTTATATTATCGTTCATATGAGCTCTCAATTTTTCAAAGAACAATATGTTGTCAAGTCTGTTTTTAATCGCTTCAAAAGATAAAGATGGAGTATTCCAAGCCGCTGCTATTTTAATTTTGGTCACCGTGAAAATATAATTAACAAGGGCATTTTGGGCCAGAGTTAAGTTTGGGTAAGGGCACCCTAATAAGACGTGAAGGGGATAACGTGAAACTTGTGTGTTAATTAACCACCCTGGCGTTCTGATAAGATCGCCAGGGAGGCTGCAGGAGGGTTTTTTTTAAATTAAAAAAAAACTATTTCATGCAGCCAACTGAAAGTTGGCTGCATGAAAGCCCACTAGAGGGCGCGCCGGAGGCGTTCTTCCGATCGCCTCCGGCGCCCAGAATAAACAAGGAAGGCCGCAATGAGCGGCCTTCCTTGTTTTGCTTACACCGTCGCCATAGCGACGAGCGGAGTGACGTCATGGACGTCAGCCGACGTCCTGACGTCAGACGCCTCCGATCCAGCCCTTAGCGCTGGCCGGAACTTTTTGTTCCGGCTGCGCAGGGCTCAGGCGGCTGGGGGGACCCTCTTTCGCCGCTGCTCGCGGCGAATCGCCGCAGAGCGGCGGCGATCGGGCAGCACACGCGGCTGGCAAAGTGCCGGCTGCGTGTGCTGCTCTTTATTTGGCGCAAATCGGCCCAGCAGGGCCTGAGCGGCAGCCTCCGGCGGTGATGGACGAGCTGAGCTCGTCCATACCGCCCAGGTGGTTAAAGATGATGCCCAAGTGCATACTCTAATCCACAGTTTGCGTACTTTTTGGCAATTCCACCATATATGTGCGAAAGAGCCTGTCATTCTACATCCTCTAAAGCAGTGGTTCCCAACCTTTTATAAGGTATCGCTCCTTAGGGGAAGACGACTCACCCCTGTCGCCACCCCCTTCTCTTAGTACGGTATACCCTTACGCCAGGTGGTGGTGCCAGTGGAGGGGGTAGCGCTGTGACCTTGCCAGCTAAAAATAGCCCGTGACTCAACTACTTTGCGCCAATTCCCTTACCGGTGTAATGTCAGCTATTGCAGCCCCGCACGTTGTGCAGCCCCGCATGCGCAGTAGGAGCCTGCGTCCCATTAAATTGTGCAGCCACGTAAAACGTCCTAAATATCTCTGCTTCCGCACCACGTACACTCCCGAAATTTTCAGGGGAGGAAGGGGACCCCCAGATCTAGCTCTGTGCCGAATTGCAGCCCCCGAGCCCCGCTGGTTCCCGAGACTGATTGCAGCTAACCTATCTCGGGAACTAGCGGGGCTCGGGGGCTGCAATTCGACACAGAGCTAGATCTGGAGGTCCCCTCCCTCCCCTGAAAATTTCGGGAGTGTACGTGGTGCGGAAGCGGAGATATTTCAGGTAAATAATATCTAACTTCCCACTGAGCATGCGCGATACTCAGTGAGGAAGGCTGCTTCCGGTCTGCAATATCTGACATTACACCGGCGCGTGACCAACGAGCCCTGAGGAATTACGCAACTCTATCATGCACACTTGCATATTTTATACAGCTCATATTTTTTGCCCATAATTTTCTTAAAAACGAGTGACACTGCGACACTTTATTTTTTCTGCCTTTTCATACTGATCGCCCCCCTGTCACCCCCCACAAATTTACCGCCCCCCTTAGAACCTAAATCGCCCACCTGGAGGCGATCGCCCCCAGGTTGGGAACCACTGCTCTAAAGCAATGTCCTGAGCAGCGTTTATTGTACTTGGCCACCCTATGAGGGACCAAGTACCATCTAAATAATACCTTATAGTTTACCTCAACAAGATCGTCATTTATAGATATCTTAGGGATATTATCCCAAATATCGCACATATCAGTATAGTCTATTTGCAAGCCAGGTATTTAACTTTTTATTGCTTTCTGACCTCGGAAGTCCTTGAGGGCTCGTTTCCACTATCGCGAATCTGCATGCGTCCAACGCATGCAGATTCGCACATGTAATGCAAGTGGATGGGCCTGTTTCCACTGTAGCGTTGTTGAGGTGCGTTTTTTTCAGCGGTCAAAAAACGCACAAAAGAGCCAACGAATTCGCCTGCGAGTGGAATTCATGCGAATCGCCGCTAATGTGTTTAATAGTAAAAACGCATGCGTTTGTTACATGCGTTTTTACCCGCGATTTCGCGTGCGATTTCGCACCTTTTTCAATTTTATTTTGCCCTGGCAGTGTCATGGTTAATTTCGCATGGCACCCTGCCATGCGAAATCGCACGCGAAATCGCGGGTAAAAACGCATGCGGAAACGCATCCGCATGCGTTTTTACAAGCGTCGGAATGCCGGCGAAATTGCGTCGCAACAGTGGAAACAAGCCCTGAAGGTGCCCATTAACGGTACAATTTTTTCACCAAATGCGATCTCTGGATGCAATTTTTACGATCGAATTGTATAGAAAACTTGCAGTTTATGAAGGCAATCGATAATGAACGATTCTTTGATCGTTTACTAAATAGGATAAAATCGATCCAAAAGTTGGATTTTATGATTGAATTTGAAGAAAGAATCGTTCAGTAAATGTGAACAATATGTCATTGCCTTCATTACTTGCGATCATTCAAATCTCATTGAAATATCACCTTTAGCCTTCTCCAGTGCTTGGCTTCACTGCAAACACCTGTACCACATGGCACTAGGTGCGTGTAGTGACATCACATATGCACCTGGTGCCACGTGGTACAGGCCAATCGCGGTGATGGCAGACAGTGGAGAAATCCAGGAGTCACGCCAGCATAGAGTTACACTGTACATAGGCACAGGGGGTGAGGGCACTTTTACACTTTGGGGTACACTGGTTAGGGGTCCACCAGTACTGATGGTTATCACGATATCAAACGGCATTACCACCGCACACCCGATTGAGCACTTGGGACTTTTCCAGCATGTCCGATCGATCCTCTTGATCACGTGGCCATGCAGTAGCACTGATTCCCTTCCGATTCGATAAAACTATCAAATCGGAAGGTCGATCGGGCTGCAATATGGAGCAGTGTATGGGCACCACACCCTAAGGCCGCCCGTCTGTGATCTGCAGCTTGTAGGGTGAAAAGCTCTTCATCCCCGGTGCCCAGTTATGGGTTTGTTGCCTGCCCAAAAAATGACATCTCCTACCTTCGGGAGAGAATGATTATGGTAAATGTTCCTTGAAGTTGTGTATCTTCTGTTTAATTATTCATCGCATGATGTCACTTGTGAATTTCTCCATATGGAGCTTCATATGTGTCTTCTGTTGCAGCTCGATAAAGGGACTCCACCTGAATTGTGTGTTCATGACTAAAGGAGGCCTCGGAATGCTCATGTCATTACTTCTCGGGAACTACCTGCCATGGTTGGTGGGCTTTACCAGAGAAGATGCCAAACGAGTCTTCCCATACTTCGAGAAGAATGTGTATGCCATGCTGAGGGAGTCGGGGTATCTCCATATTCAGGGATCCAAGCCAGACACAGTGGGTAAAGATATTCATATCATTATACACACACATCTAGGCCAGAGAGTCAAGAAATTAAGGAGTCTGTTAACTTCGTATGGATCCATTGCTGGATTCCCAATGTTTTCTTGCTTATCTTCACAAGTTACCTCCATAATGCAATGCCATAAGACAGTGTAGGCAACAAAGAAAGTTCATAAACGCTCTAAACCCCCAAACATCATATCAGTCGGTGCAGGATCAGGTCAGCCAGGCCATACGAGATAAATGAACAAAAAAGGGATCTGCAAACCAGACCAAATTGAAGTAGAAAAAGGCTAATATATTTATTTGAAAAATCCACAGACAGTGCAATAAAATCACAGGATCAACTCACACGTATCGGGCTTACCATCTGCCCTTAATCGTAGTTAAAAGACAGTGGGTAGTATTACATGATTAGACTTGAGTGCCTACATCTGAGGGCCCAAGTAAAGTTTGGCTATGGGGCTCAGTGATGCATACCTATGAATACGCCGCCGGGAGACTTGAGCGCTGGATACATCCGACATACGGCTTACTCTGCTCCTGCACAAGTCCTGGCGGCGTTAATTACTATTCCCCCTCCAGGTCCACATGGATGGTAGGGAATGATGATGTAATTCGGCTATAGCTGATGGCTGAATTACAGTGTTTTAAAAGTAACTTAAGCTCTGTTTTCTGATGGCATAGAAGTCACTCACTGTGCGACGCTACAGCTGTAATTCCTACTACGGTCTATGGTGGCGCCGGCTGCGCCCAAATCTCCTGCGCTGTTGTTCCAGCGCTTGCCAATGATCTCTAGCTACACCACTGCCAGTGGGTACTTGTGAAGGTCTCCAGCAGAGCCGGGACAAGGTCTCCAGCACCCAAGGCTGAGACACCAAAGTGCACCCCTCCATCCCTCCCCACCCCAGCCGTCACACACTGATTGCTATTAGACTAAGAGGTGCCCCAGGGCCCCCAACCCCTTAATCTCTAGTTATCTGGCTTGCAGTCACTGCCGTGTATCCCCTTATCTTATTTCTCTCTGCTTCAAACACGATAGGTGAATGATAGCTAAGTGAGTTGTGCACCCCCTCCTACACTGCGCTCTGAATCTCGAGCCTCTCTTGCCTCTGCCTTCGGCCCTGCCCTGGTCTGCAGTGGGGACTTGAATTTGTTGGAGTCAAGTCATTATACAGTACTTATGAGATTTTACAAAAATGATGAATGTAGATTCTATTAGAAGCAAACTCGATAAACTGTCTGTTGAGTTCCTAATTTTTCCTCAATCGTTTTGCGTCTCTCCAGGGTCTGCTCTGAACGACTCACCTGCTGGGCTGGCTGCTTATATCCTGGAGAAGTTCTCCACATGGACCAACCAAGACTTTCGAGCACTGGAAGATGGTGGCTTGGACAGGTCTGAGATAGAACTTGGGGTGAAATTACCTGTAAAATTGTCAGGGAGATCTATTAGTCTAATATGTGTCGAACAGGATGTTTATTTTATAAACCTGATTTGTGTTGTAGGAAATATTCCATGGATGACCTTCTCACCAATGTGATGATCTATTGGGTAACCGGCTCCATCACATCATCCATGAGGTTCTACAAAGAGAATTTCACCCGTGACTTCCAGACCAATGAATCCAGCAGGTAAGTTATCCATAAAGCAGGCAGCAAACCATAACCCTTTAATCTGACAAGCCATATAAGAAAGAGACCATGGAACTTGAAGTTGGAAGAGTGATTTGGAAAGTCCTGTTTGTTGGACATCTTCAAACTAGAACTGACTAGATCTGATGCGGACAGATATAACTTCCTTGAGGAATAGTTATTCTGGGGTAGACATAAGGTGAGTCGGTAAGAAAGTCCTTTAGGGCTCATTCACACTATGTTCTGCGCTGTCAGTTTTGACGCAACGCACATAGTGTACGATCTACATGGCAACATGAAAGTCCATAGTCTTTCATGTTACCATTCACATTACAGGTGTGCGTTCCCATGCGTTACAATGTAATACGAGGTAACGCTTCTGGGAACATCTAATCGCACAACGCACACATTCTCCTGATAGGTTGGCTGCCAACGTCTGAGCTCCTAGCGCACCACAACGTGTATTCTGTGTGATGGCTGCACGATGGCAACGCATGCACAAAATCGCGTTCGTGTATGCGCTTTGTAGTGTGAATAAGCCCTTAGTAAAGGAACTAGATGTTGAGGTTAAGAAGAACCTTTCTGGGTGGATAATCTAGTAGCAAAGCCTACAGAGAACTCATGGCCACAAACCTAAAGATCAGGAATAGATGACTCTGGAAACAGATCAGTTGGGTATAATAAACTAGAAACAATGTCCTTTAAAGAGACTCTGAAGCGAGAATAAATCTCGCTTCAGAGCTCATAGTTAGCAGGGGCATGTGTGCCCCTGCTAAAACGCCGCTATCCCGCGGCTTAACGGGGGTCCCTTCACCCCCAAACCCACCCCCGAAAACCTTGGTCGCAAATTTGGTCGTTCCTGGAGGCAGGGCTAACGGCTGCAGCCCTGCCTCCAGTCGTGTCTATCAGCGGCGCATCGCCGCCTCTCCCCCGCCCCTCTCAGTGAAGGCAGACTGAGAGGGGCGGGGGAGAGGCGGAGATACGCGCTGACAGACGCGCGTGGGGCAGGGCTGCGGCCGTTAGCCCTGCCCCAACCAGGAAGAGATCCCCCGCTGCACCGAGGGGATTTGGGGGTGAAGGGACCCCCGTTAAGCCGCGGGATAGCTGCGTTTTTAGCAGGGGCACACATGCCCCTGCTATCTATGAGGTGTGAAGCGAGATTTATTCTCGCTTCAGACTCTCTTTAAGCTTTTGCCCCAACTAATTGTTTCCAGATTAGGATAGAAGAGCATGCCAGGAGACCCTCTTATCCTCTATCTTGGTCACTTTCTCTCGCTCCCACATCCAGGACTTCTCACAAGCATCACCTCTCTTTTGGAACTCTCTTCCACAATCTGTCCTTGTTCTGAGGCTGGAAACCTTCAAACGTGTTCTCAAAACACTCCTGTTTAGACAAGCCTATCTTTGGCTATAGGTAACATTGGAGACTCACTGCTTTATCTGCTAACACTGGGGTCTCCTCCCCTAATTTCTTCAACCCACCCCCCTCTAGATGGTAAGTTCACAAGGACAGGGACCTCCTCTTAGTGTTTCTTATTCTGCTGTAATTTATCATATGAATATGCGCCAGTATCAATGATGTCTCAAAATCACACATCAACTTTTGTATGTATTTGTATTGCTGGATGTCCTGATTGCACTGAGTTTTGAACATCTCGTGTCTATGTTCCCCACTATTTGCTTTGTACTATGTACACCGCTACGGAAGATGTTGGCGCTATGTACAAAAATAATATTAATAAGAATAAGAAGTTAGGTTTATATTTTTCTCAGTGTGTTGGAAAGAAAAAAATCATTTCTTCTTGCCCCACTAAAAAATGTCTGAACAGGAAGTGGGGTTATAATAACTATCCAGCTGGAACAGAGACGATTAAAATATATCAAGCAGCTATTACTGTTGCCACCCTACTGCTGAAAATTCCTCACTTCCTGTGACACCCGGGACAAATGGGAAGACTCAGGTGTCACTGGAAAAGACATTGAGGCAAAGTCTCTCTAACAGGGACAATGACAGCGGTAATAACCACCCAATGTAAAATACTGGAAAAAGTTTGGGTGGAGTTATTATTGATTTATAAAGCGCCAACATATTCCGTGGCCCTGTACAAAGTAAGAAACCAACATGGAGTACAACATAATAGAGACCATGGTGTACACCAAAATACACAATGCAGAGTAGGTATAAAATACAGAATTGGTAATTACAGTAGCAAAAGTAATATAAATAAAATGTGTAACAAATTCCAAGACACAAAAGGTTGAGAGAGACCTGCCCTTGCAAGCTTACAATGTTAAGGAATGAGGGGAACGAGAGGTCAGGTAGTATACAGAGGCGTCACTGGGGTTGGTGTCACCCGGTGCAGAAACTCATGGCGTCGCCCATCTGTTACTCTATGAACCTCCATCCTCAGCAGGCTAAACAAAATCAATAGTACGTTTTTTTTTGTTTTTTTTTTTGTAGTAACAGAGCTTGATATTGACATTTGCTGAGAATGGGGTTTGGAAGGGGAGGGGTTATACTCAACCTGTTTGCTATAGGAGGAAAGAGGGGGTGGGGATTATTATACTGGCCAAACTTTGCTATAGGGGGTGGAGGTGAGGGAGAAGTACCATGCTGGACACATTTGATTTTGGGGTTGGGGTGTTTGCTAAGGGGTGAATAGGGGGATGTCAAGGTGGTCGTCATGTGGCCTCTGAACTCTGTTATCACCTCAACATGGAGCAGCCAGAAGAGGGAGAAATACGTCAGGCACTAGCCTAGTTTATATTTGTATAGCCTTACTCCACTCTCCTGTAGTTTAGAACTTAGGTGCCCTCTGCAGGTGACACCTGGTGCTGTCCACACCTAATGCACTCACAGTGACGCCACTGGTAGTATACAATAAACATACCTAGAGGCAGTGTGTTTTAGGTTATCTGGGCCTCAATTCATCATTGTCTTTGCGATAACTTTTTCCAGTTCATTAAATTACCGAATTGGAAGTTTATCGATTTCTAGTTGTATTCATCAAGATTTTTCCGCATTCGGTGTGACTTCGATAACATCGCGGTAACCATTCGGTGAAGTGATTCAGGAGGAATGCCAATGTCCTGGTATAGCAATTAAATCCATTCTCTTGCAAATTGATATGTTTCTAGACCTTATTCTTGCCCTTCTGCGCCTTTGATTCACTCTCAGCTGATACATAACCACTTCAAATGGCTCCATCTTCTCTGTCAGCAATGATAACGACAGAGCAGTGAAGGAGATAACTAATCCTAAATTTACCGCTAAGCCACGCCCACTTTCATTTTCACGAATTGCACTTTTCTCCATTTTATCGCATCATTACCGAATGATTACCGAATGCTCGCTAACAGCTGTAGATAACTTTGATGAATCCTGTAATTAACTTATCGAGTTCGGTATTTTACTGAGCTGTCGGTAATTGATTCGATAAGTCTTGGTGAATCGAGGCCCTAGTATGGGAGTGAAACTTGGCCATTGGTCAAAGGGTAACTGGCCTAAGGTAGAGTTAGATCCTGGAAGTTATAATGAATCAATTCTGTACAATGTGTTAAGCTGAAGATTTATATACAAGCCATAAGAATAAATGTGCTAATCGTAGTTACTGAAACATAGCAATTAAGCGACTCTAATCTTCTGCTGTTTTTAGGACCCCTGTGTACGTCCCCACTGGAATAGCTGCCTTCCCGTGTGAGCTGATGCACACCCCCCGGGTCTGGGCGAAGGAAAGGCACAAGAACATCATCACCTACACCTACATGCCCCGCGGGGGGCACTTTGCTGCCTTCGAGGAGCCGGAGCTGCTCGCCCGAGATGTCCAGAACTTTGTGTCCAGAGTGGAGAAAAAGGCTAAATAGAGAAGAGGACCTGTCAACCCAAATCTGCTGTGTAATAAATGCTGCTTTGTATAAAACAGTCTGCCTGATATTATTGCTGTTATTACCAAGGGAACATTTTTGTTTTTTGATTCAAAAGTACATGATTACAGAAGACCTGAATATAGGAGCATTCAAATTGTAACCCTGAACCTGCTGTACCCCCTTTACCACCTGTATTACCGTATAATTGTACCTACTGTACCCGCTTTACCACCTGTGCCCCAGTACCACACATACCTTCTGTCTCCGTATTACTCCATGTACACACCCTGTAGCTTTTGTAGCACTTTCCCCACATACTGGTATACCTTCTGTATTCACTGTATCCCTTGCACCTGCAATAAACCCTTTATCTGCTATACCGTGTGTACCCCAGTGTGGTCACACCCATCTAATCTGCACTGCTCTTTTACTGCTGGTAGTATGTGGCACCATGTTATCCACAGATATCAAATGTGTACCTCACACAGCTGAGAGATCAGGTTTAGCTCACTGATGTCTACCCTGTCAGAACTGCGGGGAATGACAAGAATGACCTGCATGTTTAAAGGGAATGTTCAAGCAAAATAAAAAAATGAGTTTCACTTACCTGGGGCTTCTACCAGCCCCATGCAGCCATCCTGTGCCCTCGTAGTCACTCACTGCTGCTCCAGGTCCCCCGCTGGCAGCTTGCCGACCTCGGAGGTTGGCGGGACGCATTGCGTACATTTTTACGCATTCCCGCTAGTGCAGGAACACTAAAACATACATTTTTACGCATTACTGGTTCAGTGCGTAAAAATGTACACTAACATACATTTTACTGGTTCAATGCGTAAAAATGTATGCATTAAACCAGTAATGCGTAAAAATGTATGTGTTAGTGTTCCTGCACTAGCGGGAATGCATAAAAATGTACGCAATGCGGCCCGCCGACCTCCGAGGTCGGCAAGCTGCCAGCGGGGAACTGGAGCAGCAGTGAGTGACTACAAGGGCACAGAATGGCTGCATGGGGCTGGTAGAAGCCCCAGGTAAGTGAAACTCATTTTTTTATTTTGCTTGAACCTTCCCTTTAATGGTCTAAAGTCGGAAAAAAAAATCAGTTTAACTTACCTGGGGCTTCTTGCAGCCCCCTGTAGTCATCCTGTGCATGCATCATCCTTCCAAGGCTCTCCGGCCAGCAACGGCGACCCCCGCAAAGCTGGCCGGCCACTTGCCTCCTCACTGAGCTCCTGCTGCCGGGAGAGTTCTCTGCATGTGCAGTATATGGGAACCGCTACTGCAGTAGCTTCCAACTGGCTGCGACCGGCCTGCATTGAGGGGGTCACCACTGCTGGAAGGAGGGACATGGAAGGACGGCACAGGATTACTCCAGGGGGCTGCAAGAAGCCTGAGGTAAGTTCATTGGATTTTTTATTTTTGGCTTTATTTTGCTTTAACAGCAGTAGTGATAACATCTGTTAAATCACAACTCCAGGTTTATTACATATTTTACCATTTGATCCATAAACTGTAGTTTTTATTGCTATTCATGTCCTTATCCGAGAAAACTTCTTCCACGTCCAGTCCAGGCAGGACTACCTCGATGACGGGCAACAACAAGCATTTTTTAAGTGTGTTACTACTTTGCTTTGTGAGTGTGATAGGCCAGTCCATTTGCCCAAAATTAACTGCAGCAAATCAAAATCATACTCAGTAGTTTGCATGAACAGGCAACCTAGGCAGGTGCTATTGGCCGCCTAGTGTGTTATGGGCCCACTTGCCACCTTTGACCTCTCTCTTCTTCAGCTTACCAAAAGAAGGGCCCCTTATCTACCTTGGGCGGTTGGACCTTACTGAGGACAAGGCATCACTGAGCTCCAGCACTGTCTGAAGCCCAACCTGGCAGCATCGGATAGGTGTGTGGGTGAAGGGGGGCAGTCAATGGTACTAATTTCTTAATTCTCCAGGAACTTCCTGCATACTCTCGCCACATAAGGCCGAGTATTGTCGTGCACCAGGAGGAATCCAGTACACACTACACCAGTGTAGGGTCTGTCAAAGGGTCCAAGGTTTTCATCCCGATAACTAATGGCAGTCAAGGTGCCATTGTCTAGCCCAGGCATGGGCAAACTTGGCCCTCATGCTGTTAAGGAACTACAAGTCCATCAATGCCTTTGAGTCATGACTGTGGCTGTAAGACTCCTGCAATGCATTGTGGGACTTGTAGTTCCCTAACAGCTGGAGGGCCAAGTTTGCCCATGTTTGGTCTAGCCTGTAGAGGTTTGTGTGTCCCTCCATGAATATACCTCCTCGACCATCACTGACACACCACCAAACTAGACATGCTGAGTGATGCTACAGGCAGCATAACATTCTCCATGGCTTCCGTAGACCCATTCATGTCTGTCTCATGAACTCAAGGTAAGCCTGATCTCATCTGTGAAGACCACATGGTACCAGTGGCAGACCTGTCAATTCTGGTATTCTTTGTTAAATGTTAAGCTCCACAGTGCAGGCAGAGAACACATGGCCCACTAGAGGATATCAGCCCCTAAGGCCACCCTCACAAGGCCTATTCACAGCCATAGCCTGCTGGATGGCATTTTGTAGGGCTCTGGCAGTGCTCATCCTGTTACTCCCTGCCGAACAGCACAGATACCAGTCCTGATAAAGGGTTAAAGACCTTTTACAGCCATGTCTAGTAGGCATGAGAGAACTTTATGTTCACCAAAATGAACCTAAACCAACCGGTGAGTGGCCATGGACTACAGCAGAGAGGGTTAACTCGCCTCTGTTGCCTCCCATCGTTGTCACGTTCCACTCTGCCCTTCATCCTCCCAACACTTTAGCTCCATACCTGGATGTCAGGAAGATGGAGAGCAGTGATGAAAGGAGACAACAGAGGAGAGTTAACCCCCTCTGCTGTGAGGTTTTCTTAGGTGAATCTAAAGTTCGCTCATCCCTATTGGACAGCTCTCCTATTGTCTTCTTGAATATCCTCCATGCTCTTCAGACTGTGTGTGACTTGGAGGAGTCACAGCAAACCTGGTAATGACAGGTATTGATGTGCCATCCTGGAGGAGTTGGACTACCTGTGCAGCCTCTGTTTGGTCCAGGTATCACCTCCTGCTACCAGTAGTGACACTGACCATAGCCAAATGCAAAACTAGTGAAAAACAGAAAAGATAAGGGGAAAAGAGTCAGTGACCTCCATCTGTTCAACCATTCCGGTTTTGGTCATTGTTCCTCCTCGAGTGCACCTGCTGTTAATTTTATTAACTCCAAAGTAGCTTTATACCGATTAAAAAATAGCACTGTAGTGAAATATTGTAGAATGCAGTAAATTATCCAGGATTCTCAGTTTTATGGTAATTATCTTGGTTTTAGCATCAGAAACACATCCTATATTTATATATTGCTGTATATTGAATGTAGCCCACCCTCTCAGTGAAGTTTAGACACCTGCTAATCACACCCAAAGGACATAAGTCGCCCCACCTTTATTTAAAACTATCAAACCAAATAAAAAGAGCACTGACATATGAGGCCCAGAATATGGGTACTCCGAAATGAGAATGAACGTGTGTGCATCAGATTAAAAGGATAAAAGGTGTCGCCTGTCTCCTCCTTGGAAAATATGTTTTATTTGAATTAATACATTTTAAGTAAAGCAGTCTACACTTTAGTATTGCTGCTTGTTGTTGTTTCTTATGATATACCTTCTATACCAGTGGTCCTCAAACTAAGGCCCACGGACTAAATGTGGCCCCCTGAGGCTTTTTTACCGGCCCCCCACACACAAAATGTATTACTTATATATGCCGTCAGCTACATCTTTAAATATTGGTGGTCCGCATATAGAATAGCAGTGCTGGCATCACCCATCCACATGGAAGCCAGAAAGCAATAATTTGCTGGTTTTCAATAATTCCACCCTTACTTACTGCAGGTTGTCACCTGGGTATGCTTTACTGTCTGGCCCGCAAAGACTTCTACATCATTTTATGTATACTCTGGCCCTCCAGCAGTCTGAAGTATGTTGACCCGGCCCTCGACCCAAAATGTTTGGGGACCCCTGTTCTATACTGATTACCATTGTAGGAGGACATCATATTGTGGAGCTTAGAGAATCCACCTGACCACCTGGGGTACAACAAGCCTTTATACAACCATAAAACGTAGGTTGGATGCGGCTGGCAAGCCTTATTTCTTTGATTGGTGTTGGGATGCACATCCAATTGTGGAGACCGTTGATAGCTTGGCATGGTGAAATTATTTATTTGTATTTGCTCTGATCTGTGCTGACTTATTTACATATCTTTTGAACTTTTGACGCTATTTTTCCTTACCTGCGCTCGCCTACTGATATCCGTAGATTTCCTTTTGTTGCACATACTAGTTTATAGCACATATATAGCTTTTATTGCACATAATCATTACTCCCGCTGTTTTGGGGTAGTTCTATCTCATTCGTGCTTGGTACAAATTTGTAGGATTCTGTATGTGAGGAGGAGTGATATTTGTCATAAAGACCCAAAACCAGAAAGATTTTAGGTAATAAACAAAAAGGAAGCTAAAACGTCTCTACAAAAAGACACTGCAAAGTTTGGTTTTTCTTTTTAGCGTAGTTAGATAAAATTTTATTAGAAAGTAAATGTGGGGTGACAGGTCCTCTTCTCTACTTAGCATTCTTCTCCACTTTGGATACAAAGTTCTGGACGTCTCGGGCGAGCAGCTCTGGCTCCTCCAAGGCAGCGAAGTGCCCTCCACGAGGCATATAGGTGTAGGTGACGATGTTCTTGAATCTCTCCTTCGCCCAGACCCGGGGGACGTGCCTCAACTCACACGGGAAGGCGGCGATCCCAATGGGCACGTACACAGGAGTCCTGAAACACAAGAGAATAAGTGTCACTTTGGGAATTGAAGAAAGGTCCTCTCGGCACTGCTATCACAATTTCGCCATTTATTAATTCATGCACTATGTACAGTGAACAAGTACATTTACATTACCATCTCTAGAAGGCTGTGGGGTGGTGTCTGAGGGGGACAAATGGGCCTGACGACAGTCACAAGCATTCTGCATTAAACCCTTTCACCATCGTTGAGGTTCCCTCCAAAGAAAGGCCCCTACTCTACCTACACCGGACAGCAAGCATGCAAACACTTCATGCTCTTGTACCTGAGATTCACGCTGAGGCCTGTCAGGCTCTATCTGTGAAGGGAAAACATGCAGGGCCAGATTTACCATAAGGCACTGTAGGCATGTGTCTGCAAGTACCTGATTATGAAATGGTGGCCCACTCCCTTTCCCTAGTGCCTCCCTCCCTCCTTCCCAATGCAGAGTTCCGAGCAGAGTGTAAATGAGAGGATACTCACCCAGGTCTTGCCATTCCACTGATGAGATCTCCCTTCAGTTGGGGGCACCACTAGCTACTTTATACTGAGGGTACCTCTGGCTACCTAATGCTAAGGGACACCTGTCGCTACTATGATGGGCAAGAGAAGTAAGGGAGACGTGACAGCGGGGACAGCCAGCACACTTGCAGTGCTGTTCGGTGGGGGTTTGTAGGTTCATGGAAGTCTAGGGTGTCTTTAAACTTCTGTGATGTAAATTCAGGCCTGAACACATGCAGGCACATAACTCAGTCAAAGGGCGCTACAAACTCACACTATTATATAAATGAATTATAAAATGGCACAGAAGCAGGAGAGCTGCAGCCTGCAGCCAGACCACAGTGGCTGCTGAAATATATTGCAGTCAGTTATGAATTCCCAAAATGAAAAGTAAATGCAAATCAGACTTAATTTCAAGCATGAAATATGCAGCCCCGCGCCGCCCATGAGGTGGGGGTGAGGCAGGTTCCTCAGGCGGCGGAAGTGGGGGGGCGGTGCCCACCTGGCGAGGGTGGGGGGTGGTAAGCACCGAGCTGGAGAGGGTAGCAGTAGGCCCAGCGGTGGGGAGGGGGGTTTAACCACTCTGCTCCGGAGGGGGTTTCAGACCGCTCCCACTGTACCGAACAGTAGGCGCATTGCAGGAAGTGATGCGAGCGGTGGAATGCAGTGCTGGGTCAAGGAAGTAGGTGAGTCATTGCTTCCCCCGCTGCCTAATTAAATATTGCGCAAATAGCTGGAGGGGGAGCACGGATGGAGGAGCCCCAGGTGAGGGGGGTGGATCTGACCCCCCTGCCCACCGCTGTACTCGCTGCTTCCCCTTCCTGGCTGCTACCCCTTCCAGGCTACCTATACTGGGGGCAATTATACTATCTATGGGGGGGGGGGGGGAGGCATCCTTACAAGTTTGCCTCAGGCGGCAAAAAGTCGAGAACCGGCCCTGGAAATATGTACTCTCTTTGGAGTACAAACTGCCCAGAAATACTCAGCTTCCTGCATGACAAATCATTGTACAGAGTTGATGTATTGCAAAGGATGCGCATGCCTGCAAGGAGCTCCATTCATTGATCTCAAGCAATTATTCTAGTTTATGTAGCCCTGGTTTTCCTGTGTACAAGAAAAGACCATGATAAGCAAGCTGAGGTAAGCTTTACCTTCAATCCTGGCAATGTCTAGAGCTGAACTGGAGGGACTAAATTATTTCCCATACTAAAATAAAGTGTCCCGTTAATGATACTTCAGCATTATTGACTCAAATTGTCAGGAAGAGTCGGCACAGGCAGCACGGTGGTGTAGTGGTTAGCAGTGTCATTTTGCATCACTGGGTTCCTGGTTCGAATCCCAGCCAGGACATGGAGTATGTTCTCCCTGTGTCTGCGTGGGTTTCCTCCGGGTACTCCGGTTTCCTCCCACATCCCAAAAACATACAGATAATTTAATTGGCTTCCCCCTAAAATTGGCCCTAGACTACAATACATACAATACACGATACATACACTATGACTATGGTAGGGATTGGATTGTGAGCCCCTCTGAGGGACAGTTAAGTGACAAAACAATATACTCTGTACAGCGCTGCGTAATAATAATGTGTCTTTATTTTATCCAAAAACAAACCAGAAAAGTTTTAGCAGTAGTTTGACTTAGTGATGAACAGAAATTACGCCTATGCGTAATTAGGCACCACAATTCCCATTTATACATAGTAATCATGATGTGAAATTTCTGGCGAAAGCATAATTAATTAAGTTAACTATCGTATGTAATTGTAAGCATCTGTAATTAGGCATGAATTTATGTACAATTTCATGCCGACTTTGGCGGTGAATAGCAAAGCGCTCATACATGCTCTATGTAGCAGCCGGCGGTAAAGGCTTCCTCTACTTCCGCTGTGACTACACAGCGCGTCATGTGACTAGTCACATGACACGTCCTGTAGTCACATGACGCGGAAGAAGATGGAAGCCTCTACCGCCGGCTGCTACAGAACATTAGGTATGTATTTTACTCTCCCTCACCCACCCGCCCGGCTGCTGCACCCTCCCTCACGTCGCCACATGCCCCCATCCCCCCTGGAATGGTCCGTTTCTTCACTAGTGTGAAGAAATGTTCCGTTTTCCATTGGCCCAAATTTGCTGCAGCATTTTTTTGTCCAGATCAGTTGCGCTGGGCAGAACGGTACGGAAAATTAGGGCCTGCAGCAATTTTTATATCCGGGGACCAGAACGTACGGAATGTATCCATACCAACGGACGCATGTGATTGGATCCATAGGTTAACATTGGATGCTTTCACATCCGTTCCATTTGTACAGTATACATTGCGGTTACGTTCCGCAAAAAAAACGCTAATGTGAATCGGGCCTTAACATCTTTTGCTAAACTAGACACTGTATTCCACTGTAGGCTATTCTGGCTCCACTATCCACCACAGCTCACATGACTTCGATGCTGCCTCCTTTCATGCTTGAAAGAGGACGCTTAGAGTTACGGGAAGCACACCGTGAAGCACAAGTAAGTTACCGTAACTCACCGTGACCCTGTCCGCTTGCTCAGGTGCTGAAGTTCTGCGTTCTGGTCTTCTGGATAATTTTGGTTTCTGAATTGAATATCCCGAATTAGAACACCAACACTACTTAATTCTGTCCCCCAAAAAAGCTCCTTCTAAAGTCCCAGCTTTTTCAGATCGGATTTCATCGCAATTCAGGGTTTCACAGGGAAATACCAAATCTCATGTTCCAATTTTCATGTTCCAAAGGCATTTTCTATTGAGGTCAATGCAGTCAATAGTTTTGCCGATGCGAAAATTCGCTTCAGAAACAAGAATTTTCAGCAAGCATGGCATGAACACAATGGCTAGGGCAGTGAAAATTGGCTTCTGAAACAAGAATTTTCAGCAGTGACACCAACAAGATGGCCACCAGGGAATCCCAGGTCCCCGGAGGCAGGGCCGCCATCAGAAATTTTGGGGCCTTTCACACCCACCCCCTCCCCGGGCTCACCCACTGGCTGCTGTGCCCGCCCACTTGTCACCCCACGCAAGCGCGAAACCACGCAAAAAATGTTCGTAGCTCTGACACCAAAGAAAGCAGTGCACACAGCATGATGTGGTGAAAAAGTGGACGTGGCCATGGCATGTTGTGGGTGGAGCCAAATATTAGCAAAATACAGTTAGTCCCTGATTAACAAATGAGATAGGGACTGTAGGTCTGTTCTTATCCTGAATAAGTTTTTTGTCCTCTATGCTCCCTGTGCCTCTTTTGTCCCCCTCTGTGCTGTGTCACCTCAGTTTGTGCCTCTTTTGTTTAACTCTGTGTCACCTCATGTCCCCCTATCTCATCTCTGTTCTCCCTGTGCCTCTTTTGTCCCCCCTGTGCTTCTTTTTCCCCCCTGTGTCACCTCGTCCCTCTGCCCTGCCCTAGCCAGGTATAGGTGCCCCCAGTATAGGTATCCAGGCATAGGTGCCCTCAGTATAGGTAGCCAGCTAAAGTTGGTGCCTCAGTATAGGTAGCCTGATATAGTTGCCCCCAGTATAGGTAGCCTGGTATAGGTAGTGCACCAGTATAGGTTAGTCAGGTACAGGTGCCCCCAGTATAGGTAGCGAGCTATAGGTGCCCCAGTATAGGTAGCTAGTTATAGGTGGTGCCAGCCCCAGTTTAGGTAGCTAGGCATAGGTGGCGCCCCAGTACAGGTAGTCTGTAGCCAAGTAACGGTGGTGCCCCACTATAGGTAGCCTGTAGCCAGGTATATGTGGTGCCCCAGTATAGGCAGCCTGTAGCCATGTATAGCTGGTTCCCCAGTATAGGTAGCCTGTAGCCAGGTATAGGTGGTGCCCCAGTAGAGGTAGCCTGTAGCCAGCTATAGGTGGTGCCCCAGGTGGTATAGGAAGTCCGCTTTAGTGGGCTCACTCACTAGCTCCCTGTGCTCCAGCACTGACGTCACTCTTCTCTCCCCACTGCCAATGTCCACATTTGTGGACATAGGTGGCCATTTTCTTGTAGCCCTGCTCTAACTATAGACAGAAAAGAGGCAGGGAAAAGCAGGGAAAGAATAGTGATGTCAGCGCTGAAATGCAGTGTGCTGATGAGTGAGCCACAGGCCTGCAGCCAACACATGTGGCCTGCCAGAAGGCCACGTTACAGTGGTAGTGAAAGAACAAGTGGTTTTCCACATGGATCGGCGGTCCAGGGGACAAGGACAAGGGATGTTCTGCCACTTTAGTGTGGCCTCTGGGTACCAGGAAATTCCGGCGGCCATTTTGTTGACATCACTATGGGCCGAATATTCTTGTTTTAGAAGCCAATCTTCACTTTCCTAGCCATTGTGTTAACGCCGTGTTTGTGAAAAATCTTGTTTCCGAATCCAATTTTCACTGTGTTAGCGCCCTGTTTGCTGAAAATTCGTTTCCAATTTTCACATCGGCAGAACGGAACACTGTACTCGAAACAGGGTAATTTCCATTTACATGATTTTACTCGGAATGACCGAATTCTAATGCGAAAATCGGAACTGTTCCGATTCTGAGAGCTTATCCCGATTCAAGACCTCAAATCTCAAGTTTTTTCACCATTCCTTCACCTCGGTTACCATGGCCAACTACAATAATGGGTTATTGTTATATTGCCTGATTGTCAATTACTGACTGAATTATAGATAAAATACCCATAGGTCTGATTGTTTTGAGGGTCTCCGGAAAGGTTCTCCTTGTAGAACCTCATGGATGAGGAGATTGAGCCGGTTACCCAATAGATCATCACATTCGTGAGAAGGTCATCCATGGAGTACTTCCTGCAACAAATATAAGAAATAGAAATTGGACTTTCTATTTACACAGAGACTAGATGGCAGTTTCAATAGGTAATGTAAACATCGGCTACATTTCTGACCTGTCCAGTCCACCATCCTGAAGTGCTAGATAGTCTGGGTTGGTCCATGTGGAGAACTTCTCCAAGATATAGGCCGCCAGCCCAGCAGGTGAGTCATTCAGAGCAGACCCTGAAGAAAGGAGGGACATTAATGGTACAACGAGGATGGGTGAGGGTCTTATATCAAGCTGTCAACACAATTTGACCCTCAAATGATAGTTTAGATAGTTCTATTTTTATTAGAACTGTAGGAATGAAATAACTATCAATTTAATTAATTAACAACTTATCCCTGAAGGACAGATTGTTGTTTTATTTTGTTGGCTTAGTAGAATTTCACTGGTTTGTGAGGATTTTCTGACTCCTTTTCTTTTACCAAACTAGTTGACAGTAAGTTAACCTAAACCTTGTACAAGTCAATATTTCCAGCCTGGAAAAGGAACCTTTCTTAATCTTTTCTTTGATCCATCTCATCTCTGCCATGGTCTACATGCCTAAATAACATTAAGCTAACAATAAAAAATGGTATCTATCTTCTACAAACAATTTGAACAGGAAAGTAAAAGTTCATGTTGCTCGGCCAACATTTCTTTTAGGATCTGTCTTTTGGGGCAGAAGCGTAACCAAAATATTATACAATTAGTTATATAGAAAAAATGTTGATCTCTCTTTTTTGGGGCGTTAATGAAGTGAGAGTTGGTTTACATATCTTCTACTAATAACATGGAGTGATTGCAAGGATGGTAGAACAAAGAGAGGAATGGAGAATGCACAGAGGTAAGTGGATCCAGCATGAACCTACCTCTGGGCTTATCTTAAGTAGGAGAGCATTAGGTTCTATTGCTTCTTGAGTTTCTGACGCATGGATAATAATATGGAGTTCCTTACCTACAGTGTCTGGTTTGGTAGCCTGTATGTGGAAATACCCCGACTCTCTGAGCCAATTGTACCAACTCTTCTCAAAGTACGGAAAAATACGTTTGACGTCTTCTCTTGTCAGGCCCACCAGCCATGGAAGATGGCGTCCAAGGAGCAGTGAAATGAGCATTCGGGGCCCACCTTTAAGGAAAACAATGTTCAGGTGGAGGCCCCTAACCGAACTGGAAAAGATAATGCTATTAAAGAGCCACGGGTCAACATATTCCAAATGAATTCACAATCTGAGAAAATGCAATGACTAAACAAACATGAAGTATAATCTAGAGGAGCATATTCTCCTGGGGTGAAGGAGACATCTACATCTGGATTGATAAATCTTTTATCCTACAAGCCACACGTAATAGAGGACTTTAATGCCTTCACACGGTGTCCCATATGCAATTATCTCCTAGAAGATATTTTCATAACTTGTCATAAAATGCCTTTTGAGCCACCAGAAAGCAAGAAAATACTCAAAATAAATTTGATAGTACTTTTTTTCCACTAACATTTTGGTTCTCTTTCAATTCTAAAGTGCTGAAAAGGTATTTTAAAGAGAAGACGAGAATTATCTCCTTGTAAGGATCGTCAGTGACGGTCAGCAGTGGAATGCTGAGACCCAAACTGCGCCGACTTCCATGTCTTGGCAAGCCGCTGACATCACTGGAGCGCAGGAGGCTGAGCAGCTTTCAATGGACAGGCGGAGGATGCGTTCTCAGTATGCACTCCGCCGATGTAAACAGTAACCACGTGCATACTGGCGTGTCAGCTTATCAGCTGACACGCTGAACTGTGATTGGGTTGTGTTTAATTCCGTTTGTGTCTGATTGGTTAGTTCTTGTTTTTAAACCTAGTGAGCGCCCCCAGTCTTCGCCCGTGATAGCATTAGCTTTGGCTTGCTGGGTGCGCGCTTACCTGTTTGATTCCTGTTGCCGATTCTTGCCTGTATCCTGACCACGCTAACCTGTTTGATTCCTTTAGCCGATTATTGCCTGTATCCAACCATTTTAACCTAATTGATACCTGTTGAAAACTTCAGCCTGGACTTCTGACTACGCTTATCTATACTGTATTTCCTGTTGCCAACCTTGCTTCTGTACTTGGACTACACTGCTATCTGCCTAGACCGACCTCGGCTTGCCTAGGACTACGCTATCTCTGAAAGTATTATCTGGACTGTCTTGCTACTCTGGAACTTCATCTCTGCAGTCATCTGATTCATTCGTCTGGATAGCCTCATCCACTAGGCCTCAGGTGACTATTACATACATTTATACATATACAACTATTGTGCCCATTGCTTGCCAGCTTGTATTATCAGGTTCTGTTCAGTAGATTACTACCTGTCAAACGGTATGCTACATTTATCTGCAGGGTGTATTGTAGTATAGTATTGTGTCAGGTACGAGTTTGCACAAGTGTTACGGGCTGGGCTCTGGGTAAGTCATATGAGCATACGGTCTGAATTGTAGTCATTGATCAGAGAGACCTGACACTCCTAGGAGATAACTCAGGTGAAAAATTGAATAGCATATGGGCCAGGATGTCTTTTGTGGTGGCATTTTAGGTACCAGATTCTGATTGGTGGAGGCTGTGCTCTAATCCCCCTCCAGCTCCCGGCAAGGCCAGAATTCCAACAATAAATGAATGATATTCTTACTCTGGTTTCATCTGGGACATCATGGTGGTGATGAGGCTTCCCCAGTCTCCTCCTTGCAGATAAAACTCTTTAAACCCCAATCTGAGCATCAGCTTATGGAAGACACGGGCAGCAGCAATGGCATTAAAACCTAAAAAGGGAAAATTAAGCAAATGTACACAAATCATCTTTCTTGTACTGGAACCAAGACAAGATCCAAAATCCAAAACCCAACATTAGATATCAATGATTCTATTTGGTTGCTTTGATTTTAACTTACTGAACATGACTATATTTAAATACAAACCTGTACCGAAACCATGTTATGTATTCTACTTTTGAAAAATGCTCCTCCTTAGACTGTTGTGCTGGTTCCTTGCCACAGCTGAAGCCAAATGATTGATAAAAGAGGTGGGACACTGACCTTTTTAAAGGCAATAAAGATGCCAGTGTCTTTATTCCTTACAACTCTACTAATCTTTTTCATGAAAGTGGACATGAACTCTTGCACAGGACAGAAGGAAAACAGAGGGAAATGCACCCTGTATGTATTTAGAGAGTTTAGCCTGCCCAATTCCTCCTCATTTGTGTCTAATCACAAGTTGTAATTTGTTCTCTCCCCTGTGTCACCTGACTGCCATGGCAAATAATGCAGATAAGGTCATTTGAAAGCACAGGATGTTAACAATATGTCTGCTTCCATGAAAGCAGAAAGTATCAGCTGTAACAAACACATGTTTTTCTTTAAAGGTTATTATGCTGTTGCATATCTTTTAGAGCAAAGAGGAAGTTTTTAGATCAGGTCCGCTTTAACTCTAACATTAATCCTCTTAATCCAGCATAATCCTGACCCACCACAATATCATCATGTTTTTGACTAATATAGGTTTCCTGTGAATTTCACACTTTCTAACCAAACCCTAAAAACTTTTCAAAAACAAACCTCATCTATAATAAATTACTGAGGAATGTTTTCACAGATGCCATTACCCACAATGTTACACAATGTGCACAAAAAATAATATCACACTCTGTTCTTTTGACCTCAACGTAACCTCCAAATGTAGCGCCAGATTCATCTAACCCCGTTGCCACCAAGGTTGTCATATTCACAACTTTAACGTGTGAAACCCAAAACCGCTACCAAAATTCTAAAATTTCATGTTGTAATTTCTCCAAAAATGTTATGTCCTAATATTTTGTAATGATCCTCACAGAACTATATGGTGAGCAGAAAAGAACTGTACTAAAAATTCAGCACCAAATCTTTTGCACTGTCTAAAAAGGCCCCAAAATCTGCTACTTTGTTTTCTGAACTTGGAGGAACAGATAACCATTCCCAACCAGAAATGAGGAGTGAACTCACCCTTCTTATGTGGCGCCTCTGAAAAGCCATATCCTGGAATAGAGGGACAGATGATCTCAAAGACAACATTGGGGTCCAGACCGTGTTTCCCCGGCTCTGTCAGGAGTGGAATAATCCGATAGAATTCATAGAAGGAGCCAGGCCACCCGTGGACCATCAGCAGAGGAATGGCCTTCTGTCCAGCCGGGAGGTTTGGAGGTTTGACATGGATGAAATGGATGTCCAGTCCTGGAGATAACACAGAACACTGCATGAATTATGGAGCTGAAGGACATCAATAATAAAATCCTGGAAGACGTGACTACTATGATGAGAAAACAAAACTAAAAAAATCAACTATGACACACCCAGCGGGAAATCAGGCATTAAACAACAGCATGTGTGAAGCCAATGTAGGTTGGGGGTTGAGGCAGCAACATTTTAGGAAGATTGAAGACCATTGTATTTTCATGAGTTTTCTCATGCAAACCAATTAAACTGTAATAAAAAACATAAGCCACCCAATTATTGTAAAAAATACTTCTCCTAGCTGGTCCTCTGAATTCACAACATTAACAACACCCATACGACCTTGTTCCGTAGTCCACAACAGTTCAGAAGAGATGTCGGCATGGTGTGCCTCCCATAGATGGATGTGCAGTCAATTTGAGTGACTTTGGTCAATTTGGGGTGTTGGACAATGAGATATATTTTTAGGAACTTGCTGGGCAGCTTGGGAACTATACTTTTTATGAAAATGTTATTTGTTCTGATTTGAAAATGAGATACATACAAAGGCCACTGACCCAGGTCCTCTGCATCTCAGCCAAATATAAAAAGGGTGCATCCGCACTGATTCTGTGGTCAGCTTCTGAAGGAAACCAAATGCAGAACATTCCTCAGGAATGGTGAGAACAGATCAACTTCTGTTCCTATTCATGTCTCCAGGAATGTGGCAGCGAGTTGAAAAAAAATGATGCCAGGTCTTTATTACCATTTATGGCTACAGTATTTATGAAGTACACACTCTCACAATAGCAGTACTATGGTAAATTTCTTGTCCAGAGAACTCACCCTCAATCTTGGTCTTGTAGTGGGGGTATTTGTTGATGGCCTTCACCTGTTTTCCCCAATCAAATTTGTCCCTCCAGTATGTGATGATCTTCTCCAGCTCCTCCCCATTTACCCCATAATGGAACTGGCTGTCTTCCAGTGGGGTGACATATCGGACGCGGTCCAGGCGTTCATGGAGGTCCTGGAGGAGCAAAGCACCCAAAAATTACAAAAGGGCAAGGACAAGAAGCCACATTTGATAGTATTTTATGTGACTAGGGTCCGTTAATTCCACCATAGTAAGCTTCTCCAGATTGATTGGTCAACCTGTGTACGCTCCCTAGATCAGGGGTCAATCTGTTCCACCGTATTAAGCCTCCCCAGACTGATTGGTTACCCTGTGTACCCTCCCTAATTCAGGGGTTCATCTGTTCCCCCATATTAGGGTCCTCTACACTGATAAATCCCCCAATCTACTGTACCATCCCCAATCACTAAAACACTATTTTAAATATACAAAACATAAGTAGGGACCATACCTAAAGTTCTTCTAAAACTCTGCTATATTACATACCCCGTGTACCCCACTTAGATTATGAGTCCATCTATTCCACCATATTGGGGTTCTTCAGACTGATTGGTTATCCAATGTGCCCTCCCAAGATTATTGGTCCATCAGTTCCACCATACTAATACTAAGTTTCTCCAGACTGATTGGTTACCCTGTGTACCCTCGCTAGATCAGGGGTTCCTCTGCCCCCCCCATATTAGGGTCCTCTCCACTGATAAATCCCCCAATCTACCATACCCAGATTATTAAAACTCTATTTTAAATATCCAAAACATACCGTAAGTAGGGACCACATCCAAATCTCTTCTAAAAAATCTGCTATATTATATGCATCTAAATATGGAATGAAAGGATGCCACTGTTGGATATTTCTCTTCTTTTATAATAATAAGATAATTTTGATTAAAGAAATACTTTGTATACTCCAAACATTTATTTATGTTTAATTTGTTTTCAATGCTAAACGCTGACCATAACTTATATTTCAGTTTGCGTGGTGGTCTGTGGAACTGACCATAAGGCAGGATGGACACTTATCAGGATTGCATGCGCATTTTCCACCCATCCGAAATCACATGGCATGACTCACACTTAAAATTCGCTTTTGTATGTGGGAAAAAAAACAAACAGCTTTGTGGATAAAATCGCAGTCACAGACCGTGTCAGATGTCTTATTGCCACAAGTTCGGCTGTTGTGTATAATGCGTTTGGCAAAATGCACATTAAAAGCAAAAAAATCATGTGTGGAAAATAGCTGCTATTTTCCATGCTTATAAGTGTCTTTTCTGCCTAATACTTCATGACAAATATTTTCACACTTGTAAACACTTCATATTATACTTAGTAAGTTCAGACCATTAGATGAAGGTTGCTTGCAATTAGTATGTATTTATGTATACAACAACTACAAGATGTTACTATATGTAAAATGGGATGATGATCTTTATGGGACTGTTATTTCCTGTATTCTCTGTGTTCCATTCTGTTCTAAGTAAGCTGAATTTCCTGATGGTTGTGTATGATTTATTCCCTGCACCTATCTGTGTGTAGAGAACAATCTGCTCCATCAGTTAGTGAATGCAGTTAGTGTGTATGTATTTAAGCATGTATGCAGTTAGTGCATGCAGTTACTAAATATGTATGCAGTTAGTGCATGCAGCTAATATGTATGTATATATGCAGTTAGTGCATGCAGTTAATGTGTATGTATCTAAGCATGTATGCAGTTAGTGCATGCAGTTAGTAAGTATGTATGCAGTTAGTGCATGCAGCTAATATGTATGTATATATGCAGTTAGTGAATGCAGTTAGTGTGTATGTATTTAAGCATGTATGCAGTTAGTGCATGCAGTTAGTAAGTATGTATGCAGTTAGTGCATGCAGCTAATATGGATGTATGTATGTACGCAGTTAGTGTATGTAGATGAGGGTGTATTGTGTAGCTGCTGCTATGACATCCAAGAGGAGTTAGAGTTATTAAATGCTTTCTTTGCTTCTGTCTTCACAAAGGAAACAGCACTGTTGCAAATTACAGAGGCAGAAGAGTCTCAATCTTCTAACTGTAATATTAAATATTTAACGCAGGAAGAAGTAAAGGCAAGACTAAATAAATTAAAAATAGACAAGGCACCTGGCCCGGATGGCATGCATTCTCGGGTCCTAAGGGAATTAAGTTCAGTTATAGCTAAGCCCCTTTATCTTATCTTTTGTGACTCTCTTGCAACTGGCGGAGTCCCAGTGGATTGGTGTACAGCCCACGTTTTCCCATTATTTAAGAAGGGCAAAAAATCAGATCCAGGAAATTATAGACCTGTAAGCTTAACATCAGTTGTATGCAAACTATTTGAGGGGTTACTAAGAGATACTATACATGACTTCATAGTAGAAAATAATCTTATTTCTCAGCATCAACATGGGTTTACTAAAGACAGGTCCTGTTTGACTAACATGCTCAGCTTTTATGAGGTAGTGAATGCTAATATGGATATTGGGAATGCTGTAGATGATGTGATATACTTGGACTTTGCAAAGGCCTTCGACACTGTTCCCCACAGAAGTCAGGTGCAAAAGTTGAGGATGCAAGGACTGGGGAAGAGTTTGTGTGCATGGATAGGGAACTGGCTAATGGACAGAAAACAAAGAGTTGTGGTCAATGGATCATACTCAAAATGGGAGACTGTTAGCAGTGGGGTCCCACAGGTGTCTGTACTGGGTCCAGTGCTCTTCAATTTATTTATTAATGACCTAGTAGATGCAGTAGTGAGCAATGTTGCTATTTTTGCAGATGATACAAAATTGTGCAGAATCATCAACTCTCAGGAAGATAGTGTCATATTGCAACAGGATCTGGATAGAATGGCTATATGAGCACATACATGGCAGATGAAGTTCAATGTTGACAAATGTTAAGTCATGCATTTTGGTCGTACCAATGGTCTAGCACCATTCAAAATAAATGGGATACAGTTGGGGACATCAAACTTGGAGAAGGACTTAGGAGTACTCATCGACAACAAGTTAAATAATCGTACTCAATGCCAAGCCGCTGCAGCTAAAGCGAACAAAATTTTAGGATGCGTTAAAAGGGAAATAAAAACTCGAGATGCTAGCATAATATTGCCCCTGTTTAACTCTCTAGTAAGGCCACATCTGGAATATGGAATTCAGTTCTGGGCACTACATTACAAAAAAGATATTGCAGTTTTAGAGCAGGTGCAGAGACGAGCTACAAAATTGTTACGTGGGATGGAAGGTCTCGCTTACCAAGAAAGGTTAGATAAACTGGGTTTATTTAGTCTAGAGAAAAGACGCCTTAGAGGGGATCTAATTAACATGTATAAATACATCAGAGGACAATATAATAGCTTGGCGGATGAGCTTTTTGTCCCTAGGACATGATCTGCGCATGGAGGAAAAACATTTTAGCCATTTATTTAGGAAAGGGTTCTTTACAGTAAGAGTGATTAAGATGTGGAATGCATTGCCACAGGAAGTCGTTATGGCAAACTCTATACCTGCATTTAAAGGGGGCTTAGATGCTTTCCTTGCGTTGAAAGACATCCATGGCTACAATTACTAGGTTATGCCTAATGATGTTGAGCCAGGGATTTTATCTGATTGCCATCTGGAGTCAGGAAGGAATGTTTCCCTTTTGGGGCTAATTGGACCATGCCTTGTGGGTTTTTTTTTCGCCTTCCTCTGGATCAACAGGGGTATGTGGGGGACGGGCTGGAGTTGTACTTTGTACTGGTTGAACTTGATGGACGTATGTCTTTTTTCAACCAAAATAACTATGTAACTATATGTAACTATGTAACTATGAGTGGATAGACTGCAGACCTCCCTGCACTGTATGCACAATTGTAAATGGCTAAGCATCACTCAGCGGTAATTAGCTCCCTCAGAAATCCTGGGGTGAATAAGGATAAAACTTATACCAATCCCACCCCCAATGGGCCCAGCAAGGTCATAAAATATCACAGCTGACCATAAATGTGAGCATCAAAATATAACTGCCTCGTGCTGCACTGCCATTATATTGTCCATTACAACAGAACGCAATAGATTAATAATGCAGTAACCAATCAGATTTCCTCCTCCATCAGCATTACAAGAGAAGCTGTTATCTGATTGGCTGCCTCATTTTACTGTCCTTCCCACATTTGAATCTAATTGATTGAATTGATGATGTCACTTCCTGTACAGAGATGAGTTTGGCACCTGTATTTCCTCTTCGGAGGCCTCCAGCCGGAACTCTCTGATGCTGGTGTCCTCGTTCTGCGCCGGTCTCTCGCCTCGACCCCACCACCCATCCCCCATCTCTATGGTCTTCCTCCGCCGTCCACATAACAGCCAGCACAGCACGGCTCCGCCCACTCCCAGCGGGATCAGCGCCCTGCGGGGCCAGTGCTGGGGGAGGGAGCACCTGGGGGCGGAGAGAGGGAGAAGTCACTGAGGTTATGATTGGTAATATTTACCAGAAATTATTACGGTAGTAAAGATAAACTTTATTTATAAAGCGCTAACATATTACGCAGCAATGTACATTAGATAGGGAGACATTACATCTTTTAACAATGCTAGACAGGGACATGACAGCGTTAAACAGAGGTACACAAAATAGTGATGTAACGATGTAGGAAGATATGTAGCAGAAGCAGTGGCGTAGCTACGGAGCTGTGGGCCCCGATGCAAGTATTACAGCGGGGCCCCCCAAGCACTCTATACATAACAATTGATACGGCGCACCAAAACCTGCCAATGGCAACTACAGTGTAAGACGTGCAAGAAGGGGGCGGGGAACAGCTTGTTAATAATTACCACTATTCAAAGCATCTATAGAAGTGATTATTCTGAACACAGGACCAATTGAGAGCTAATACTGTAGGTGAGGGAGGGCCCCTCTGGCCCAAGGACCCTGATGCGGTCGCTACCTCTGCAACCCCTATTGTTACGCCACTGAGCAGAAGCAGACAAGTCACTGAGTTCATATGGTGGAGGAGAAGAGCACACACAGGGAGGAGGGCCGTACTAAATAGGTTTACAATCTAAGGGGTGTGAGAGAGGGACACGTAAAGGGGGGGGATATGTAAATCCAAGGGAAGTGGTTGGAGCTATGAAGATGGTGATTAAGCAACGGTGAACAAATAGGTCTTTAATGGGAACCTGAGGTGAGACTTGCAGGGCCGGATTTGTACTTCTTACTGCCCAAGGCCCACTATTACCAGCCGCCCCTAACCAAACAGTATCCTACCCCCTCTCTAAACCCCCCCCCCCCCCAAAAAAAAATATATACATCTTTGTGCCGCCGGTGTCCACTATTGCGGTTAGTGCTGAGGTGCCAGGCACGCAATGTAGAGTGAATCAATCACGTCACACAGTGGAACTGGTCAATCAAACAGCGATCTACAGGTTATGAGCATGGTGCAAGCCTCCATGGTTACACTGCTGGCCAATCAATAACCATGAAATGGGGACTGTGATAGGCTGCCTTCTGTACTATTTCCTGGTGCTGCCCCAGATCCTTTCATCCCCTACACCTAGTGCGTGCCTGACCCGGCCTTCTGTATCCGCCCGCATCTGCTGCTATGTCATTGGAACAGGTCGGGCTGTTTGCTAATCACCCACTGTTTGCACATGCTTGGTTAACCAAGTGCAGCTGCCTGTAGCACAGCATAAGCAGATGCTAGCTGGTGCTAATAGTGCAGTTAGCCCGACCCTTTGCCTGGAGCCCACCCCTTGTTTATTTGGTGGCCTATGGCCTATGTGGCCTTGCCAGAAATCCGGCCATGGGTGAGAGGGATATGGAGGCTGCCATACTTATTTCCTTTTGAACAATACCAGTTGTCTGGCTGTCCTGTTGATCTTCTGGCAGCAGTAGTGTCTGAAGCACAACCATGAAATAAGCATGTGGCTAGTCCAGTTAGACCGCCTGATCTGCGTACTTGTTCAGGGTCTATGGCTAAAAGTATAAGAGACAAATGGGCACGGGGAGTCGGGGACTAGCCGGTCAACTTGCAACAGGAAGTAACTATGTCAGCCGCCATTTCCATCTCACCTCAGGTTCACTTTACGACCTGTTTGGATGAGCTGAATGTATAAAGCCAGTTTATAAAAGCTTTCTAAAGCTTTGAAGTAAAAATGATTACTCAGTGTTGTGCAATACAGTTAATCATTTTCTAAAACACAAAACACCGGAGTTTGTTCAATGCCAGACGTTGCTCCGTCATCGCCCCCCCCTCCCGCCTGGGGCATCCAGCCAAAGAGGTCCTGTCATCTGCCCCCACCCCCCCTTAAACAGTGCAGCCCCTTCTGCACATTATTTATCTGCCTGGAGCTGTCATTTCCCCCATGGAGCTGTCACATGCTTCCCCCAGGGCTGATGTAGAAGTGATGTGTATGGGGGTGTGGCAGTTAGTAACAGGTGGGCTTCCTGTACATGGTTACATTGTCTCTCCTCCCCCCTCACCTGCTGCTCTCCAGAACTTCTCTCCACATCTCGCCCGTCTCTTCTGCTCGCCCTCTGCCCTGCAGCACTCTGGGTAATACAGAGACGCCCATCTGTCTCTCCGCCTCTCTCTCTGCAGACAAATCACAGCAGGGCCCAGCATGAAGGGGAGACATGACAGCCAATCGCAAGGCTGGGAAGGACGCACAGGAGCTGATTTATGAAAGCTGGTTACACATAGATATAAAAGAGTTAAAAGTCTTGGGCAGGCGAGGGATCAATCTGCCTTATATGTTTGTCACAAAGGTTTAAATGAATACGTTTTCTAAACGTTCCCATTAACCTCTTGAGGACCGCAGTGCTAAACCCCCCTAGTGACCAGGCCATTTTTAGTAAAATAGGCAACTGCAGCTTTAAGGCTAAGCTGCAGGGCCGCACAACCAAGCACACAAGTGATTCCCCCCCCCCCTTTCTCCCCACCAACAGAGCTATCTGTTGGTGGGGTCTGAGATCGCTCCCCCCATGTTTATTTTTTTTTAAATAAATATTATTGTTACTTTAAAAAAACAAAACAAAAACCTGTTTCTTTAAAAATCTTCCCTCCCTCCCCACAGCCAGCCAATTATGGCGATCGGCTGTCATAGGCTTCTGCCTATGAGAGCCGATCGCTCTCTTGTCCCACAGGGGGACAGCCGTGTGACACGGCTGTCCCCAATACAGCGCTGCTGCTGATCGCAGCGTTGTACATGGAAATAGATGGCGATCACGCCGTCTAACAGTCTCCCCAGCGGCACTAGCCGCTCGGAGACTGAAGGCAGGGCGGAGCTCCGCCCCCCAAGCAGGAGATGCGCGCGCAGCCTGTGCGCGATCTCTTGCAAAACAGAGCCCCAGGACTTTACGCCAAGCGGAGTTAGGCAGCTCTGGGGCTGCCGCCGAGGCTACTCCCACCAGCGTGACGCGGTCGGCAAGAGGTTAACGGTAGTGTTGGGCGAACAGTGTTCGCCACTGTTCGGGTTCTGCAGAACATCACCCTGTTCGGGTGATGTTCGAGTTCGGCCGAACACCTGACGGTGCTCGGCCAAACCGTTCGGCCATATGGCCGAACTAAGAGCGCATGGCCGAACGTTCCCCGAACGTTCGGCTAGCGCTGTGATTGGCCGAACGGGTCACGTGGTTCGGACCCGAACGCGCTCTGATTGGCCGAACTGTCACGTGGTTCGGGTAAATAAATACCCGAACCACGTCATATCTCCGCCATTTGTCTGTGGGTTTAGCTTTGGGTAGGCAGGCAGGGTAGTTCGCGCTCCAGCCACGCTAGCCAGGGTCCCCCCCAGTCATTGTGTGTCGCTGCTGGGAACAGTAGTACACCGCTCGTTCAGCCACACTATATAGCATTCTGTGTACTGTTCTGTGTCTGCTGGGAACAGTAGTACACCGCTCGTTCAGCCACACTATATAGCATTCTGTGTACTGTTCTGTGTCTGCTGGGAACAGTAGTACACCGCTCGTTCAGCCACACTATATAGCATTCTGTGTACTGTTCTGTGTCTGCTGGGAACAGTGGTACACCGCTCGTTCAGCCACACTATATAGCATTCTGTGTACTGTTCTGTGTCTGCTGGGAACAGTAGTACACCGCTCGTTCAGCCACACTATATAGCATTCTGTGTACTGTTCTGTGTCTGCTGGGAACAGTGGTACACCGCTCGTTCAGCCACACTATATAGCATTCTGTGTACTGTTCTGTGTCTGCTGGGAACAGTGGTACACCGCTCGTTCAGCCACACTATATAGCATTCTGTGTACTGTTCTGTGTCTGCTGGGAACAGTAGTACACCGCTCGTTCAGCCACACTATATAGCATTCTGTGTACTGTTCTGTGTCTGCTGGGAACAGTGGTACACCGCTCGTTCAGCCACACTATATAGCATTCTGTGTACTGTTCTGTGTCTGCTGGGAACAGTGGTACACCGCTCGTTCAGCCACACTATATAGCATTCTGTGTACTGTTCTGTGTCTGCTGGGAACAGTAGTACACCGCTCGTTCAGCCAGACTATATACCATTGTTTACTGACACTATATAGCAGACTATATAGCATTGTGTGTACACCGCTCAGCCAGACTATATACCATTGTTTACTGACACTCTGTGTACACCGCTCAGCCAGACTATATACCATTGTTTACTGCCACTCTGATTCTGCTGGGAACAGTAGTACACCGCTCGCTCAGCCAGACTATATACCATTGTTTACTGACACTATATAGCAGACTATATAGCATTGTGTGTACACCGCTCAGCCAGACTATATACCATTGTTTACTGACACTCTGTGTACACCGCTCAGCCAGACTATATACCATTGTTTACTGCCACTCTGATTCTGCTGGGAACAGTAGTACACCGCTCACCCGCCACTGTATAGCATTGTGCTCTGTGTCACTGCTGACAATAGTGGTACACCGCTCACCCACCACTGTATAGCATTTCTGTACTGCCACTGTACTGCTGCCAGTCAGCGTGTACTTTAAGTGAAATGAGGAAGAAATCCGGTGAAAGAGGGAGGGGCAAGGGAAGAGGTGTTTCCCCTGACGGTTCACGTACAGGCCACAGGGGAGCACCCAAGAAAACCCACTCAATACTGCCCATGTTGTCCAGGACAACAACCCTCACAGATCCAAAAGAACAGGACCAGATAATTACTTGGATGACCTCTCAAGCGTCCAGCAGTGGGTTAAGCAGCACCAGCACATCACGCACGAGGTCCGAGTCCTCAGCCAGTTAAAGTCTGGGCTTTCTTTGAAGACTGCACTGAGGATGTTACCATGGCGATTTGCAAGGTGTGCAAGACCCGCCTGAGCAGGGGGAAAAGTATTAACAACCTCTCCACCACCAGCATGAGCCGCCACATTCTATCCAAACATCCCACTCTGTGGGCAAACGCGGCAGGACAGGGTACCACCGTACCACCAGCAACACTGCCTCCCTTGGGTTCACCAGACTCACCACCAGACCCGCCTCAGCAGCAGCAGTAGCCCAGCCATTGCGTGGTTCACAACATTCACAAACATCAGACGATGCTGACACTGTCACTTTCCGGACTAGTGCTCTTGAGGTCTCCCAGTGTTCATCAAACACAACAACCAACAGCCCTTCGGTGTGCAGTGCTACGGTTGAGTTGTCTGTCTCTGAGATGTTTGAGCACAAGAGGAAATTGCCAGCAAATGACCCGCGGGCCGTGGCAGTAACAGCCAGCCAGCATAGCCAAGCTTCTGGCCTGCGAAATGCTGCCATATCGAGTGGTGGAGACAAACAGCTTCAAGGGCATGATGTCAGTGGCCATCCCACGTTACGTGGTTCCCAGCCGCTACCACTTTGCGCGCTCTGCAGTGCCTGAGTTGCATGAGCACGTGGTCAGCTAAATAACCCGAAGCTTGAAGAATGCCGTTGCCTGCAAGGTTCACCTCACCACTGACACCTGGACAAGTGCGTTCGGCCAGGGTCGATACATCTCCCTTACCGCGCACTGGGTGAACCTTGTGGAGCCTGGCAGTGATTCCTCACCTGCTACGGCGCGGGTGTTGCCCACGCCGCAAACAGCTGCACCGCCGTCCCTCCCACTGGATAACAACAGCAGCACCTACCTCTCTGACTCCTTCTCCTCCAACGCATCTCAAAGCTGTACCTCATCCGGAAACGCTAACCCAGCACCAGCAGCAGTAGGATCGTGGAAGCAGTGCAGCACAGCTGTTGGCATGCGTCAGCAAGCGTTGCTGAAGCTGATCTGCCTTGGGGATAAGCAGCACACAGGGGAGGAAATTTGGAGGGGAATAAAGGAACAGACGGATTTGTGGCTGGCACCGCTGGACCTGAAACCGGGCATGAAGCTAGACACCTGGCACGAACTGGCAATGTACGCAATAGAGGTGCTGGCTTGCCCGGCAGCCAGCGTTATGTCGGAACGCTGTTTCAGTGCTGCCGGAGGCATCATCACAGATCGGCGTATCCGCCTCTCCACAGAAAATGCAGACCGTCTGACTCAAATTAAAATGAATCAATCCTGGATTGGAAACGACTACGCAACACTCCTGGACCCCAACCAAGTAACATGACCGATGAACATCTGGGATGGTTTAGCGTTTCCGGTCCCTGTTTATTGAACCTCTCATCTGTATTACATTTATGACTGCATGGCGGCAAAAAGCATTGCTGCTATATCCGCACGCTTTTTGTCCTCATGCAAGGCCTGGGTTGTTGTGTCTCACAAAGCGTGGCCTTCTCCTCCTGCGCCTCCTCCTGTTCCATCACGTGTGCTGCTGCTGCTGCTGCTGCTGCTGGGTTACCGTTGCCGGTCCCTGTTTATGGAACCTCTTATCTTTATTACATTTATGACTACATGGCGGTACAAAGCATGCTATCCGCACGCTTTTTGTCCTCATGCAAGGCCTGGGTTGTTGTGTCTCACAAAGCGTGGCCTTCTCCTCCTGCGCCTCCTCCTGTTCCATCACGTGTGCTGCTGCTGCTGCTGCTGCTGGGTTAGCGTTGCCGCGTGGTCCCTGTTTATTGAACCTCTTATCTTTATTACATTTATGACTACATGGCGGTACAAAGCATGCTCTCCGCACGCTTTTTGTCCTCATGCAAGGCCTGGGTTGTTGTGTCTCACAAAGCGTGGCCTTCTCCTCCTGCGCCTCCTCCTGTTCCATCACGTGTGCTGCTGCTGGGTTAGCGTTGCCGCGTGGTCCCTGTTTATTGAACCACTTATCTTTATTACATTTATGACTGCATGGTGGTACAAAGCATGCTATCCGCACGCTTCTTGTCCTCATGCAAGGCCTGGGTTGTTGTGTCTCAAAGCGTGGCCTTCTCCTCCTGCGCCACCCTCCTCCTGTTCCATCACGTGTGCTGCTGCTGGGTTAGCATTACCGGTCCCTTTTCCTGGAACCTCTTATATGTATTACATTTATGACTGCATGCCGACAAAAAGCATGTTACCTGTGCAAAGAAAACAGACATTTCCCGCATTTAAAAGACAGTTTTCCCTTTGAAACTTTAAAATCGATTTTCTCAAAAACTATAAGCTCTTTTTGCTAAATTTTTTTTTCCTCTTGTACCCACTCCCAAGGTGCACATACCCTGTAAATTTGGGGTATGTAGCATGTAAGGAGGCTTTACAAACCACAAAAGTTCGGGTCCCCATTGACTTCCATTATGTTCGGAGTTCGGGTCGAACACCCGAACATCGCGGACATGTTCGGCCTGTTCGGCCCGAACCCGAACATCTAGATGTTCGCCCAACACTAGTTAACGGTAGAATTTTTCCTTCAGATTCAATCTTTCAACACAATTTTTATAATCAAATTGTATAGAAAACTGCACTGTGTGTGTCATTAATCGATGTGAAATGATTTTTGGTAGATTGGAAAAGATGACCATTCATAAGTTGGATTTTATGATAGAATCAGAATGTAAAACCTTCTTAAATCGTTCTGTTTATGGGAACAATCAATAATTGCCTTCCGTTTAGTTTCGATTGTTCAAATTGCGTCAAAAGAACAAATCTGAAGGAAAAATTGTACCATTAATGGGCACTTTCAAAATGGCCATTATTGATACGATTCTTTGTACAATCGATTCTCACATTCGATCATAATATCAATTGCATTGATCCGTGTTCCGGATCAATTCCATTAATCAAATTGGATAAAAGCTATCCTTCCGTTAGTGGGCCGAACAATCGTTTCTGATCGATCATCCAAAGAATTGTATCGTTAATGGCCACCTTAAGATGGTGTACACATGCAAAGGATCAGTTCATGCAAGAAATGCTTTTGTAGTCTATTTACTACCTTCTTTTTCACGCATGCGCTGTGCACTCAACAGTTATGAAATATCTCATACACACCTTGTTTAATGAACAATTGTCGGCAGATCCGCTCTTCCCGGATGGATTTGAAAGGTTGAGAGATAAATATCTTTCATCTCTATCTTTTTAGGTCTTTTGCATACATTTTTTTTCACAAAGATTATCTGAAGATCTTTCGTTTTCCAAAGACTTATGCTGGGCATACACGGCTCGATGCCCCCTTATCAATCGAGCAGCTGATGGCTCGATTGATAATATCCGACGTGTCCGATCACTGCGGGGATCGATTCCGCACTCGATACCCGAGGCCGGACAATAGCGGCGAATCGAGCGGGAGATAAGAAGCGCCGGCGGGGACGAGCGTGAATCGATCCGGGTGCACGCACGGACGAGCGGGAACGCGGCGGGAGTCGATCCTGTGGCCACTCTGCAGGCTGGATTTGTAGCAGGACCTCCTGTGGCTGCTCTGCAGGTCGGATCTGTAGCAGCACCTCCTGTGGCCGCTCTGCAGGTTGGATCTATAGCAGAACCTCCTGTGGCCGCTCTGCAGGTCGGATTAGTACCAGAACCTCCTGTGGCTGCTCTGCAGGCCAGATCTGTTACAGAACCTCCTGTGGCTGCTCTGCAGGCCAGATCTGTTACAGAACCTCCTGTGGCCGCTCTGCAGGTCGGATCTGTAGCAGGACCTCCTGTGGCCGCTCTGCAGGTAGGTTCTATAGCAGAACCTCCTGTGGCTGCTCTGCAGGTCGGATCTGTACCAGAACCTCCTGTGGCCGCTCTGCAGGTTGGATCTATAGCAGAACCTCCTGTGTCCGATCTGCAGGTCGGATTTGTACCAGAACCTCCTGTGGCTGCTCTGCAGGCCAGATCTGTTACAGAACCTCCTGGGGTCACTCTGCAGGTCGAATCTGTAGCAGAACCTCCTGTGGCCACTCTGCAGATCGTATCTGTTACAGAACCTCCTGTGGCCGATCTGCAGGTCGGATCTGTAGCAGAACCTCCTGTGGCCACTCTGCAGATCGTATCTGTTACAGAACCTCCTGGGGCCATCCTGCAGATCGGATCTATAGCAGAATCTCCT